>NW_023415668.1:0-42668 GCF_013373865.1 Monomorium pharaonis | reverse complement strand
TTTTACTGGCCAGAACTCAATGGTGGGAGCAGCAGTACCGTGCTACCCTCCGTATTGTGAATACGTACAGCGAAAAGAGTGTGGAGAAAAAGAAAGAGAGATCAAGGAGAGGAAGAGAGAGAGAGAGGCCTACACAAGCCATGATCATTTTTAATTTAATGACCGTGGTGCTCGTCGCCAGCGAAAGCGTCGAGCAAAGAATCCAGTATAACAAGGATTTATCTAAGGTAAGACGCTGTTCAGCGATTAATTATTATATATACATGTATTATTATACTCATTAATATTTTATTGTGATTGTTATAAATTTTAATGATTGAAAAAAAAATGGGAAAAAAGAAAAAAAATGTAGTCAATCAAAAAAAAGTTGTTTTGAATAAATAATTTGATTAAATAATACCAAAGGTTAATTAATTGGAATTAAATTATAATATTGTTTAGAATGAGAGATTGTCTGCTAAAGGGTAATGAATTATTTTTAACATTTAAAATAAATAAAGTAAAATAACTGTGTGAGAGCGTTCTAAAGAGGTATTTTTGTCCCTTTTTAAACTACTGTTTATAAACCTTTTACGGGACTGTACAGTAATACAAATTCTATTACAAAAACTTGGCGCCGTTAAACCGAATAATTTGCCAGCTCTCTTTTTTTTCTTTTGTGCGTGCATCTGAATGTGTGAGTGCGTGTTTGCGTGCGTGCGCGCGTCTGCGTGTATGTGTGTATGTGTGTTAGTATATAATTTTGTTTATAAGAAAGCAATTTTTAATATCTCAGTTTCTTATGCGTGCGTACGTTCGAATGTCTCTCTCTCTCTCTCTCTCTCTCTCTCTCTCTCTCTCTCTCTCTCTCTCTCTCTCTCTCGCTGATTACTTTCTTTATCTCTCCGTCTCTTTTATTTTCCATTGCTTGACATACATACCTCAGGCCTATATCTCACTCCTTCCTCCTGTATGCGACAGTGTAGCTTAGGCTCACCTAGTGGAAGTCGAGGGCCTTGCTACTACAGCGAACATGCCATCACTCAAGTAAAAGACTTATTACGTTTGAGTGGCACGTTTTTTGTATTGCTTCTTGTATCACTTTTGCTATACTTGTTTCATATCATTTCATCATTCGATCTTTATTATTATTATTATTACTACTGTATTTCACTTCTGTTACTATTCTTTCGTTGTAGTTTCTATAGCGTAATAGACGCGCATTATGCTCTATCTTAGTATTTACTGCTACATCTCATTTTAGTTACTCACTTGCACTGCATCATACTACTTTCTTGTATTCCCTTCCCTTTGTTAGTATTTATATTTTTACATACTCTTTGTAATATTGTTTTTCATCTTTGTACACTTTTACTTTTTCTATATTATTTTGCTACGTATTGTTATCTCTATCGATTTTTGTATCATTTTCTTTCAATTGTACCCACTGTTATATTTTATGTTTACTATCATGTATATATTATTTTTGGGAGCCGTACAGGGTTTACCCTCCGCTTAAATAAATTGTAATCAATCAATCTCTCTCTCTCTCTCTCTCTCTCTCGGTCTTGCGTGCGCGCGTATAATAAAATAATTACTTGAAATTACAATTTCTTACAATAGAAATCGTAATGGCATTCAATACGTGTATAATGTTACACGTATAAATTGCCATTACGATTTCTATTGTGAGAAATTGTAATTTCAAGTAATTATCATTTTATTATGCAAGTTAGATTATAAGAAAGCTATTTCGTATTAAAACCAATTATTTGGTTTAGCGGCGCCAAGTTTTTGTAATAAAATTTATATTGAAATATTCATTTGTAATATTAAAACGAATAATTTGTAAAAGTGGATGTTTTAGTTTGTATACTTTCATACCTTATTTTTTTATCACAGTATAAAAAATATTTATTTATATAATTATTTTATTAACTATTTTTTAATGTTGTGCTACTAAAATTAAATAACTATTAATTAGATTTTAATAAATAATTGTTTAATTTAAGCAATTTACAAATAAAATTTTAATAAACGCTTCTTTTTTAGTTGATAAAAAATTAACTTAAATTTAATTAGTTGTTTCGTAAAGACTTTCTTATAAACTTAAAATAGGCTAAATATTTACTTAAAATTTAACGTTTGATTGTAAAAATAAGAAAACATTATCTTCTTTTAAATTAATGTTTATTTTATTACATATACAAATAAGATTGTTTTCAGTAAATATTTTATGAACTTTACTAGATATTTATTGAAAGGTAATATATTGTTTATTTAAAATAATTAAAATTGACTTCAAATTAATTTTATATTAATTTTATCTAATATAATAAATCTCAAGTTGAATAAAATGTTACACAGAAAAAAATTTATATAAAAAATTATTATATGATGTTATAGCTGCAAACTATTACAGGACTATTTTAAATAAAGTGCTATGTAAAACTACAAAAATTGCGTAATTGACATAATTTTTACAGTTTTATATAACACTTAAATACGGTCCTGCGACGGTCCGCAATTACTATATACATAATAATTTTTATTATAAGATTTTCTTCGTGTAACAACATTTTATTCAATTTGATATATATAAAATAAAATTATTATACAATCAATTTGAAATCAATTTTCCGTCCATGTGTAAGTATAATGCAAGTTGTCGTTATATTAAGAAACAGAACTTTAATACACTGGAAAAAAAGTTTTGTTGTTTTATGAGAAATTCTGGTTGATTTAACCTGTCCGTTTGTTCGAAAATGGACGATACAAATTTTGTAGTTGGAATTACCAAAGGATTCTGGTTAATTCCATCCTGTTTGAATCTACCAGAATTTCTTGTTAATCTTACTACATTGTTTTGTTAGGTTTACAAAACTCTACAAAATTTTTTTGTTAATCTTATTATATTGTTTTATTAGGTTAACACAATTTTTTGGTTAAAAAACGAGTTCGGATAGAGTTTTTAAAATAATAACAATATATCTTGGTTTAAAGTACACTGCATATATTTTACATATATTTTACTAACCTCTAAAAATCTCTATATAGCTGTCGAAATTCCATTCGTGCAGAAGAGAAGACGTTTTTTTGTCCGCCATGCCGTTGAACAGAATAATGTAAATACACGATTGTAAGATACACGAAACAAATATAAAAAGCTACCTTATGGGTACCGCGTGATATTAGTATCGCATCGATACCGCATTGGTTTGCGCGAGATTGGCATGCACCGACTTGCGCTGCGAGAACGAAAGCGCCAGCAGCAGTGTAACAAATGAATGCGATGAACAGTTGATCTACCGTTTATCGCTATTTTTGTAAATATAACAAGAAGTTTTGTATTATTTTGTAGATTCAACAAAAAGTTTGTAGATCCAACAAGAAAAACTTAATCAAATCCTTATAGTACAGTTAACTAAACGGTGTAGTTATAAGCAGTAAAATTTTGTTATGATAACCAGAAATTCTGTTTCGTTTAATAAGAATACGCTCAACCAGAACCGTTTTATTATTATAATAAAACCATTTTTCTCAGTGTTTAAAAAATTATTTAGTTACTCAATAATTATTTAGTACAAAAAGGGTACAATTTGAAATAAATTATAGCATTTATTTGTATAACTATTCCGCTATTTATTAATATTTTTTAAATATATATATATATATATATTTATACATTTAAAATATTTTTATTTTAAACTTAATTTCAAAGAAATTTCATTATGATCATAGTATAGTGAGTAAAAGCTTACATTACAAAAAAAGTATGCATGGAATATAATTTTTTTTATTAGATGAGAAACGTTTTTTATAAATTTTATAATCTACGAGGATATTTTGCTGTATTATAATCTAATTGTTACTTTGTTTTACTTCAAACGACTGAAAATGATTGCAATAACAAATATTTGAATATGTTTGGCATTAAAAATAAATTTTGTTTAAAGAATTTACTAATATATGCTTAATTTTTGCAACTGAAAAACAAAAATTATTATTCGTATTTATAATATTATTGATTGCGTAAGACGTATCACTAATTGTAACCCATGAAACTGAATCATAATCATAAAATGACTCCGAAGGTAGAATCTGCTTAATATTATCAAAATTTTCAACTAAAAATGTTTCTGATTGTATTGCTCCTTTAATCACTTGTAATAAAAAACCTTCATCATTAATGAATCTATTACAAAGATACAATTAATGCTTAACAGCAAAAGTATAAAGTGAGTTCTTGCGTGATGTAACCACTTTACTATTATTTTTAAACGTTTTATGCTTGTCTTCGAAATGAATGGAAGACATATACTTTAATGGACCAAATTTACGCATAACCTGACCATAATGAAGTAAATTATGATGTTTTATTCGAAGTTTACTCTTAAAAAGCTTCAAGTATAACTTCAAATATTGCAAGACAGTGGATGAAGAAAATCTATTATTTCATCAGAAATAATATTGAATAAAACAATATTAGTGATTTGACGCATCATAAGATACAGTTGCCATATCGGATTTTCTATAAGGACTAAATCGTAAACAAAAATAACCAAATTATCGACACGATAATGCATTTCTGAGGCAGAAAAAATAATTTTCCCATTTTTTATAGCTACATGTTTTAAAACAGGAGTTACGTTTTTATCATAACTTGAACTGACAGTACAAATCCTTTCGTTTAATATTTCTATAGTAAAGAACTTATGTTTATCAATAAGCCCGTTTAAAAATAATAATGCATAATAATGCAAAATAATGCATAAACGACGATACATAATCATGCACGAATTTTGGCCGTGTACAATCGTGCATTACAATGTACAATCGTGCATTACGATGTACAATCGTGCATTACAATGTACAATTGTGCATTGCGATGTACAATCATGCATTACGATGTACAATCGTGCATTACGATGTACAATCGTGCATTACGATGTACAATCGTGCATTACGATATATGATTATACCATTGATAAAATTCATGCATAATTATGCATCACCGTTCATGCATTATACATTATTATATTATACTGCAATAAAAATAATATAAACATGTTTTAGAGTCTTATCAAGTATAAATATTACATTTTTAGGCAAAGTAAATACACATATATTTTATACTTAATACACGTATATTTTTACACAAAGCATCCCATGCAACAGAAATTAATGTATAAACATAAAAAATTATATATAGCATAAATTGCATAACAATTATTAAATTTCTTACCGCTACAATAATCTCTTATGAAATAAATACTGCTATCATTTTTTCATAAGCATAAAAACAAAATAATGTAATTGCTAGTTACGTTACAAAGCAGATCATAAGATAGCTAGAAGATGTTTTATAATAAATCAAAATTTTTTATCACAATTGTGTAATAATGACAAATGAAAAAAATAAAATAAATTGTCAAATTTTGTATCATACGCTTAAAAGTATTTGCCCACTTTGTCTCTTTTAATTCAATGATGAAAATTTTAAAGAAAAGTGAATTTCAATCTTCTTTCCTAATTTCCTATTTAATAATAAAATGTTAAAAATAAAATGTTTAATAATAAAATGTTTAATTAAAAAATGTTTAATAATAATCTTGATGGCTTATTTACATTAAACATGTATAGTGTCCCGAAATTCGCAAATAAAAATACTGATGTAGCGAAAAAGTTCTCGACAAAATTAATTAAAATAATTATTTGTATTATTTTAAACAGTAATTTTTGAGATATAAAATTAAAATATCTCAAAAATTACTGTTTGAAAAAATACATGCAAATAACTATTTTACTTAATTATTTAAAATTTTTGGTATAGTATTTTTATTTGCAAATTTTGGAACACCCTGTATATGTTTAATGTAATATTTTGAGCCATCAAGATTATTATTAACATCCAGACCATTAGGAGAGAAGATTGAAATTCACTCTTCTTTAAAATTCTCATCATTGAATTAAAAAAGATAAATAAGTATAGATAAATATTTTTGAGCGGTAGTGTATATATCATTGAATGGAATGTTTTGTGTGGAATAAAAAAGGAAATATTATTTTTTATTAAAAAAAATGTCTTTAAAGATGCGAGTATAGAAGTCGCTCGTTATTTTTGTTCAGCTTTATTAAGTTTCTCCGTCCTCCGCATTTCCCCCAACCGCTGGAACATTGCAGCAATAATAGTTTTTTTTTCTTGTGTCGGTCACTGTTTTGCAACTCCATGTTTTATAGAATAATCTGAAGGAGTAAATTAATTTTTGAAAATTGTTGTTAATTCTTTGCTGTTGCAAATTATAATGCTTACCAATAATAACATCTCGTGCGATAGAATCAAGGTAATCGAATTTTTCTTTATATTGAGTCTTTCCTAGCGATCGAACAGATTGACCTGTTATTGTATACCGCAAAAGAGCTTCACCCTGGTGGAAAAATTTCTCATATTTTTTCAGAAATTTTTTCAGAATTTTTTATCTTCCATATTTCTGAAAAATTCTGAAAAATTTTGAAAAATTCTAAAAAAATATTAAAAATTTTTCAAATTTTTGCAGAAATAACTGAATGGGAATTCTCAAAATATTTCAACATCTTTATATATGACAATTTCTGAGAAATATAACAAATTTTTCAAATTTTTTCAGAAATGACTAAATAAGAATTCTTAAAATATTTTAATATTTTTATGTATGACAATTTCTGAGAAATACAAAGAATTTTTCAAATTTTTTCAAAAATTATTGAATAAGAATTCTCAAAATATTCTGTAGGACTGCCTTCCCTTTTTTTGTGACATTCAATGTCTTTAAAGCGCTAATGTCAGCTTTCTTTGTAGCTGAGTACTGAGTCTACATAATTCGACAAAATTTACGTCAACGTATAAACGTATAATATTTTGTTTTAAAAACAATTAATATTCAATATTTTTTACCTTTCTTGTTTCGATATTTTCTTCATCAGTAGCGAGTCAAACGCAAGACAGCCAATCGCGATCGGAATAAAGAGGCAACAATGTAATCGCGATTAGCAGGCAACTTTAGGGTTACATGGCTATTTTATAAGAAAGATCCTCTGGTAATTCCAACTACAAAATTTGTATCGTCTATTTTCGAACAAACGGACAGGTTGAATCAACCAGAATTTTTCATAAAACAACAAAACTTTTTCCAGTGTGTGAAATAAAATAAATATACTTTTATACTTTACTACAGCACGTAGTGAATTTGTCATTTTTGCATATAACCTCTATACGGACTTATCTAATATTTGTTAACCTATAAATACAGAAATAATATAATCATAAATACTAAAAATTCGCTTACCAGATCGCATTAACAACTTCCTGGTATGATTTTTGATTGTAAAAAAATGTGACTGTATCTCCTTTAACTTTACACTTTTGTAATCACAAATCACCGCGTTATCATTCACTAGGCAATAAGAACCATCGTTCTTACAATTAATAATAAACATGATGTGCACAGTGAAAATCTGTGGCACTAATAACAGAATCAACAAAATTACGGATGCCGAGACAACACGCGTGAAACAAAGACCGGCTACGTCTATCCATACGTATGATACGTTCTCCTTTGCGCATGCATTATATATATATATATGCGAGTGTATGGCTGCGTTCGCTTTGGCACTCACAGCGCTTGTAAGAGTATCATTTGTTTTTGTTTAATATTTGATAAACAATAAGAATGAAATGATGCTTCAAGCGCTATAAGCACCAAAGCAAATACTAATTTAGTATTAACAGAAAGCAAGACGGTGATTGGCCAGGTTTGCTTGAGTCTGCTCCGAGTAGACCCAGATCGGACAAAACAAACAGGCCGTTCGTGTTGAACAAATGTACAGATAAAACTTTTGAAATGATTCGCTTTTGATTTTCAATCGACTGTGCCAAGTATATTATTAGTGACAAATAATAACATGTCTGATAAAAGAAAAAAAGATTCCCCCTTTTTTACAAGAGGAAAATATAAAACTTACATCAAGGATAAAAACCTTCAGGTAATTAAATTACAGTTTTATAAATATCTATATAAATTGAAAAAGATTTTCTTATTTATTGATGCTTGCATGGACAAATAGCTGATCTATATAAATTGAAAAAGATTTTCTTATTCATTAATGCTTGCATGGACAAATAGCTGATCAAATATTTGCTATATACGAATAGCTGATCAAATATCTGTTATATACAAACATTATGTTACTAAATATTTTAAACTTGTAATCATAATTAAGTTACTATTGCCAAATAGTTTTTATTTTGTTTTTTAAATATAAATTATTCCTAATATATATTTGTTCTCTTGATACCAGTAAGGACCCTCTCAAGGTGGAAACAAAAAGAAAATAACATTTCTTATGTTGATTTAGATGCAACGGAAAACAAAAATGTTCAAGGTATACATAATAAATATAAATAAATATAGATAAAAACATATTATAAAAATATTTAAATAATGATAATTGATTTAATTTTACCCCAGATACATTCAATAGCAATATGAACTCGTATGCATCAGATCAATACAACGATAACGAGCCAACTGCTAGTAAAATCAGTGATCCATCAGATAGCAATGAATCAAAATTTTACGATGCTCGAAATGATAGAATAAATGATGATGACAATTATGCAGCGAAAGAAAATGAAATTGACTCCGACGATGATGAACAACAAGACAATCAAAGTATGCTATTATACGAAAAAAGTACTAAAAGCACTGATAAAAGTGTTTTATTACTCTTGCAATTATTTCTCGACAACAAAATGATAAAAACATGCTTAAAAAATACGCTCAAAGTAATTTGCGACTTGTTACCGACACCTAATAATATGCCGAGAACAGTATTTAAACTATTTCAATACGTAGAAAGTCAAGCCCCTGTACGTGACGTCATCAAACATTTTTATTGCAAATCGTGTCATTTTTATTATGGCGATAAAAATAAATCGGTCCGCGAGTGTCAAGTATGTTCATCAACTGAACATAATGGTATTTTTTACAAGTTGGATATAATCGATCAACTGAAGTATTTATTTTAGCATGCACATCTCAGTAAATTGATTAAGCCACCGCCCGAGTGGAAATTGATCTAGCCGTTTTATTTTACAGCTAGTGATTGTATCACGCAGGCTAGATATATTATCTGACCATTAACTAGCTCAGTATTAGCTATAATTAACGCATAATTTTTTGCTAGCTAGTACTTTTCTAGCCCCTGCATTGTAAATATTGAAATATAATGGCGCTGGAAACTTTAAAAAATTAGCTAGCCGCTATCTAGCCCTTGCATTGTAAATATTGAAATATAATGGCGCTAGAAAGTTATAAAAAATTAATTAGCCGCTATCTAGTCCTTGCATTATAATCAGAATCTTCGAATTCTCAAAGTCTCCTTGTAAGTCAACTGTTAGGCAGTCACTAGATATATTTTTTATGAAATAACCAATCAGCAAGCAATATTTTATAAATGTTTTTTAAGTATTTATTTTTGATTATTTTCACATTATTAGCGTTATTGTACAAATAATATTTATTTAATATTTATTAAACATTTATTTTATATAAATTATTTATTTTAAATAATTATTTAAAAAAAATTTTATAAAACGTTTATTTAACGTTTATTTAATATTTAAAAATTATTAATTTTTTATTAAAAATAATAGTTTAAGAAAATTATTTATCTAACGTTTATTTAATGTTTATTCAAAATTTATTTTAAATTTAAAAAAGTATTTAAAATAATATTAAAAAAATATTAATTTAATATTAATTTAATATTTATATTTTAATAATTAATTATTTAAAATAATGATTTAGAGCAAATATTTATATAATATTTAATTAATATTTATTTAATATTAATTTAACATTTTAATAAAACGTTTGAAATAATATTACATAAGATTTATTTAATATTTATGTAATATTTATTTAAACCTTTAAAAAAATATTTTAAAAAATATTTTAAAAATGTTTATTTATTATTGATTTAATATTTATGTTACAATAATTAATTGTTTGAAATAATAATCTAGGATATATATTTATATAATATTTAATTAATATTTTTTAGAAATGACATCTATTATTTATTTTTTACGAATATAGCAAAAATAGATCTTTTTATATTTTACATACTATTTCGCATATGTGAAAATCTGTAAAAAATTGTAATACTTTATATTTATATTTATTTATAAAAATATAAGTTAACTATACATGTTTTATCCTTCTGACAACATCTATTGAAATAATGTATACCAAATATGTAGGCATTAACATAAAGTATTCATGGATCATCACGAAGCATTAGGATGCGTACGATCTTCGAAGTCAAGCAACGTCGGGCATGGTTGACAGTTGGATGGGTGACCGTTTTTTCAGGCGCAGAAATTAAATATGTTCTAACAGGTACTGTGGTGGCTTGGGTGAAACATGTATAGTCTTCTTTCCTTTACAAAATTATCGTAGAAATTTATTAGATTGGTAAGGTTACATTAAATTTATCAAAATTATTAAATTATGCAATCAATTTTTTGCTTTTGTTGTAAATATGTTTAGTAAATATAAAAAAAATCATTTACCAAATGTTAAAAAAACATTTTCTTAAATTTTAAAACAAATATTTATTAAGGGTTAAAAAAATATTGTCCAAACATTTAAAAAAACATTTTTTTAATTCAAAAAAGGGAACTTATCTCATTATTTTTAACGTTTTTAGAAATGTCTTTTAAAATGTTTTTTAAATATTATAAAAAACATTTTTTAAATATTGTTTTGCTGATTGGGACCAAGAGTTCCAGGTTCGAGTCTCACCATAAGTGAATTTTTTCTAAGTACATTTTAAATGAAATTGTGATGGTTAACATTTTCAGGAATAGAAAGTATTGGCATTTACCTCTTCGGAAAAACAAAAAAGGAATTGTTTTTAAAAAAACTGTCTAGCAATTGTATATAATCGCTGTCTAGCCCAGGCTAGATAGCAACTAGACAGTTGTTGCGTCTAGCGATTAACCAATTTATTTTGTATTACTGCTAGAAAAAATGAGCGTTACAATGTTATCTTGTAGCTAGATAGTTTTCTTAAGCTCGCTATGAGACAATTAATTTGTCGAGTAGCTAAAACTTCTAAGCGTTACATTTACCAGACAAGGGCTAGATAAGACACGCATTTGGCTAGATAATGACTGGACGCCGGCGAGTTTAAATTTCTACTCGGGCGGTGGCTATTAATTCCAATATTATAAGCGATGTAACTGATGGATCAGAATATATTCGAGTTAACTACTTGGAAAGGAAAGGAGGAAGAGGACCGTTTGATTTGACTCTAATTATGAATACAGATGGAATATTCCTTATGAAAAGTTCAAAAGCCAGCTTTTGGTCATTGATGTTCACAATCGCTGAATTACCACCATATATAAGGAACTCATTTATCGTGGTCTTTGGGCTATGGTACGATAGCTGCAAACCGACAATGAACACTTTTCTGCATCCCTTTAGCATAAAACTTCAAAAATGTTTTGAACACGGTGTTACTTGGATTCACCCAGAAAATAATGAAACATTTCTATCAAAAGTCGTTGCTCCAATAATAATAGCTGATGCTCCGGCTAGGGCACAAATTCTTAATTAAGTTAATTTTAATGGTCGCTACGGTTGTAACATTTGTGAAATCAAAAGTAAAAAGTTGAATAGCTTGCATAATTCAAAAAGGCGCATCCGTATATATATCCTTTCGAAGATATTTTACGTTTAAGAACAGATGCTAGAATGAAAAGTCAAGACAAAAAAGCTGTTGTTGAAGACAAAAGTATTCGTGGTATGAAAGGATTAACTATAAAGGATATTATGGCATATTTTCCTCTTGTAAATTTAGCGATATGCACTTTACCCGAATATATGCACTCAGTTCTCCTTGGGATTGTCAAACAATTAACAATTTTATTTTGCACTAAAAGTGAAAAATGGTCCTTGAAAAACTTTTTAAAAAAAATTGATTCCTTTTTATTGAATGTATGTCCTTCTAACAACATTAAACGATTACTCAGATCTTTAGCCAATCATTTAAAGTTTTACAAAGCCTCTGAATTTTATAACTGGTTATTGTATTACTCAGTTCCAGCCATGACTAATTTTTTACCAGAAAAATACTTTCAACACTGGATGCTTTTGGTCATCTCTGTATTTACGTTATTGCAAAAAGATATTAAACTATCAGAAATTGATGAAACTGAAATCTTGCTGCGATTATTTGTACGAGATATCGAGATTCTATATGGCGATAAGCAATTAACGTACAATGCACATCAACTTTTACACCTCGGATTGTGCGTGAGACGTTGGGGTCCTTTATGGGCGACTTCAGCTTTTGCATTCGAAAATTTTAATGGTTTTCTTGCAAGTATTGTTCATGGTACAAACAATGTAGTTCAAGAAGTAATAAATAATTTAGCAATTGCTCAAGGAATGAAAGTTTTGCAAAATAAAGTTGACAATAAATAAAAAATGCTACTTTATCTGATGAAGTAATTGGTAAATGTATGCGCGTGATGCTCAGTGAAACTGAGTGTAAATTATTGAAAAATTATATCAATATTTTTGAGCTACAGACATTTGTTAAAGTTAAAATTTTTAATGAAATCTTTACTTCAGAAATGTATAACTTACAAACCAAAAGAAATAATTACAATGTAAAAGTTAATTTCAAAGATAAATCAAGATTTTTATATTATATTATATTATATAACAGTAGGCTACTAAACAAATGATATTATAAATAATTACTAGAATTTGCCAACTAATAAAATGGAGATAATATGGGTGGCCACATTATCCGCACTGACCATATTACCCCACCTCCTCTATTAAATAATTTTATTTATGTAAAACAATTTTTTACTTTAAAAGTTTTCAATAATAAACTACTAAATTGTTACTACTAAATTAGTTCATTTCATCAAAATGTACCTCCATCATTTAATTCCTGATCTATTAAAACCGAAAAAATTGTTATAACGGCTTCTGAAATGTATTATTTAATCAATAATTTGTCATTAATGATTAGTGATTTTATACCAGAAAACAACATAATTTCGAAATTATTTTTGTTTAAAAAAAAAAGATAGTAAATATCTCATGTTCACGTTTTCTTACCTCTGAATGTATTGATTTATTTTGTTACGTCCGGGGGACTTCACATTTTATAGCCCGAAAACTCTGCGCCACGTGAGAGTGTCCGGTTTTCATAATCAGAAAGAGTCTATTTATCTATTACAGATTGGCTGCCGGTTAGCTGTCACCCTGTATATATGCATATACATATATAATTTTAATTGTATTAATGTTATTTGTTGTGTTTATATTGTGTTTTACTAATATTGTTATTAAAATTTATACATATGTGCATTAACAAATATAATTGCCGTATACATGTATATTTAATATAAATATTAATAATGTTACATACATCTACATATGTTTATAATTAAAAAATGAATAATGTATATTAAATAAATCAATTTAAATAAAATTATGTAAGGAACAAACTATCACTTGATTTTTACAAAAAGAAGATAAATTCTACCAAAATATAACCAAAATATATTTTTACCTTATAAAAGTAAAAAAAAAACGTCAAGTACATACACATTCAAAAATCAGTACAAGATCAATGAAATTAATCAAATATATTTAAAAAACTTCGAAAAATCCTCCGAAGAATAAAAATTTATTCAAAAATTATTTAAGAAATGAAAATGTTTACCAATTATAAATATTGAAACAAAAACTTAACATGTTCGAGTAGCATTAATTATATTCTTGTATACTTATCAATATCAATAACATAATATTTATATCTTCTTTTTTCTTATCTTATTTTAATCCTGATCCTTATCTTGTTTCCCGTTTCTTTCTCTCTTTCTCTCTTTTTTTCGTACCACACAATTTTTTTTTCTTAATTTTATATTCTCAACTGCGAGGTTATTTAATTCGCCATACAATATTTTTAGCAGTAATGCCTGTAATTGTCAACTATATATTTAAACTTATTATAATAAAAACTTAATTAATATACATACATTTACATAACAATATATCAATTTTTTAATCAATACAAATAAAAAAAATTATAATTATATTTAATGTATTGGCAAAAAAAATAATTAAAATAATTAAGAATTACTTGATAAATACGTGTTTCTGTCGTGGCGTCCAACGTCTCTTCCTTACCCTTCTAACAGCGATGGTGATACAAAAATGGTTATATCATAATATTATTATATTAAATTAAATATGTCATAATATATTGTATTAAATTTCAACTTACTTTGTTAAGCATCAGTTAAACGTATCTGCAATTCAAAACAAATACTCTCTGCTATTTTATAATCTTCCAGTCTAAGTAATTTTTTCCCGGTATTTTTCTTGCTTCTTTTTGTGTCTTTCCGTCTCTCGTTAAACAGTCAAACTGTCAAAAACTGTCAACTATATAAACTGTCAAACTTCACACACGAACGAAGCGAGTCAAGCGCGAGACAGCCAATCGCGATCGGAATAAAAAGGCAACAATGCAATCGCGATTAGCAGGCAACTTTAGGGTTACATGGCTATTTTATAAGAGGACTAGAACATGCACGCGCTTCGCGCGCGCCAACTGTTATTTTTTTATTTGTTATTACACCCTGCATAAAATTACTATTGCATATAACATATATACAACTCGTTTATTTCTTAAACATTTCGGCCTTTGAAAAAAGGTTACATAGCTTAATTACATAATAACATAGGACTCTTAATGACTATTTACGCTTTTCTTTGTCATTTCTCGTCTTTAATACATTTTTCATCCATTTTGTACCTATATCTACCTCTGATAACATTTTCCTAACAGAGAAATTTTGTTTTCGCAATTCTGTAAATTCTTCTAATATTGGTTCTAAAGTCTCCACTTTTAAATTGTATAGCCTACACTTTTTCCTTTTTCCAATATCTATTCCCTAATGCCTCGTTTCCGCACTTAAATCTCGCTATCATGGACTAACTCCCTACTTTTATTTTACCCCACTAAAATATACAAAAGCTTCTCATCTATTTTTATTTCTTTGTACACTCTATTATATTTTGCCCATATTATTTTTTCATATCTTCCTTGTTTTTGTTCGTCTCTGTTTATCTTTCTAACCTTTCCAGTGAGAAATAACCATCAAATCGACATCAATTTGATTTGATCAATGCAATTTATATCAATTCTCCCTTAATTTGATATCAATTTGATGGGTTATTTTTCTAATTAAGTTATGTATATACATAAAGTCTTTTCATAGAATTCCTGATAAGTTTCAGAAATAGTTCCGTTGATTTATTTTAAAAAAATTGATATTTGAAAATATGAGATGCTATTTTCCCTTGGCACCTCATTAATAAAAATTGAACGTTTTAACAGCAGTTATACTTGCACCCGTAATAGTTCTAGAGTTTTTGATAGATTTTAACAATAGTTCTGTATTCTACATTAAATATATTTAAACAATTTTTTAATTATACGGCTGGCACCGCACTAAAAAAGTAAACTACCATTTTATAGCGAGTTCCAAACGATTACATAGCATTTTTTAATAGTTCAGCAATAGTTCCAAAGCTTTTTGCAGGTTTTGTCGACAATTCCGGTCTTTAAGCATGTTTAAACAATTTTTTTATTAGACGGCTGGCACCGCACTACAAGAGTAAACTACTATTTTATAGCAAATTCCAGACGAGTACATAGCATTTTTCAATAGTTCTGCAATAGTTCTAAAGCTTTTTGTAGATTTTGTCGACAGTTCCGGTCTTTAAACATTTTTAAACAATTTTTTATTTGATCCTGTCTCGCACTATCAGATATGAATACTACGCTATGGTATTTAAACTTCAGCCAATTTTATGGTATCTGATAGGTATGTGTTAGTAATGTAATTGACATTTTTTAAATTTTAGAGTTGGGTTAGTTAATCTAATTTTTAACTAAGTTAATGAAATTTAATTGATTATGAAATGAATTCTATTATGTTAAAAGTTACGTAAATAAATACTAATTCTATTAAATTTACGTTAAGATTAATTTGTTTCTAGTTAAAGTAAAAGTTAATTTTGAGAAACTTTTTTATATTAAATTAAAAAGTCATATGATTTGTTTAAGTTAAATTACCAACATAATTACAATATTATTCGTCAAATATATTTAATTTTAATATAATATTTTATTTGTAAATCAACTTACAATGTCGCTCTATTGTTAACCAGTAATTCATAACATGTATAAATACTTATCGTTAGAGGTTTAGAAAGAGGTTACTTATAAATACCATTGTTTGTCAAACGAACTGTCGATAAAACCTACAAAAAGCTTTGAAACTATTGCAGAAATATATTGGAGAATGCTGTGTGGTTGTCTGGAACTCGCTATAAAATTGTAGTATACTCTTGTAGTGCGGTGCCAGCCGTCTAATAAAAAAATTCTTAAAAAATGCTTAAAGATCGGAACTGTCGACGAAACCTACAAAGAACTTTGTCACTATTGCAGAACTATTAAAATATGCTATGTACTTGTCTGGAACTCGCTATAAAATGGTAGTTTACTCCTGTAGTGCGGTGCCAATCGTCTAATAAACAAATCGCCTAAAAATGCTAAAAACCGGAACTGTCGACGAAACCTGCAAAAAGCTTTGGAACTATTGCAGAACTATTAAAATATGCTATGTACTTGTCTGGAACTCGCTATAAAATGGTAGTTTACTCTTGTAGTGCGGTGCCAGCGGTCTACTAAAAAATTGTTTAAAAATACTTAAAGACCGGAACTGTCGACGAAACCTGCAAAAAGCTTTGGAACTATTGCAGAACTATTGAGAAATGCTATGTACTCGTCTGAAACTCGCTATAAAAGTGTAGTTTACTCTTGTAGTGCGGTGCCAGCGGTCTAATAAAAAAATTCTTTAAAAATGCTTAAAGACCGGAACTGTCGACGAAACCTGCAAAAAGCTTTGGAACTATTGCAGAACTATTAAAATATGCTATGTACTTGTCTGGAACTCGCTATAAAATTGTAGTTTATTTTTGTAGTGCAGTGCCAGCCGTCTAATAAAAAAATTCTTAAAAATGCTCAAAGACCGGAACTGTCGACGAAACCTGCAAAAAGCTTTGGAACTATTGCAGAACTATTAAAAAATGCTATGTATTTGTCTGAAACTCGCTATAAAATTGTAGTTTACTTTTGTAGTGCGGTGCCAGCCGTCTAATAAAAAAATTTTTTTTTAATACTTGAAGACAGGAACTGTCGACGAAACCTGCAAAAAGCTTTGGAACTATTGCAGAACTATTGAAAAATGGTGTGTACTTGTCTGGAACTCGCTATAAAATTGTAGTTTACTCTTGTAGTGCGGTGCCAGCCGTCTAATAAAAAAATTCTTAAAAATGCTCAAAAACCGGAACTGTCGACGAAACCTGCAAAAAGCTTTGAAACTATTGCAGAACTATTAAAATATGCTATGTACTTGTCTGGAACTCGCTATAAAATGGTAGTTTACTCTTGTAGTGCGGTGCCAGCGGTCTACTAAAAAATTGTTTAAAAATACTTAAAGACCAGAACTGTCGACGAAACCTGCAAAAAGCTTTGGAACTATTGCAGAACTATTGAGAAATGCTATGTACTCGTCTGAAACTCGCTATAAAAGTGTAGTTTACTCTTGTAGTGCGGTGCCAGCGGTCTAATAAAAAAATTCTTTAAAAATGCTTAAAGACCGGAACTGTCGACGAAACCTGCAAAAAGCTTTGGAACTATTGCAGAACTATTAAAATATGCTATGTACTTGTCTGGAACTCCCTATAAAATTGTAGTTTATTTTTGTAGTGCAGTGCCAGCCGTCTAATAAAAAAATTCTTAAAAATGCTCAAAGACCGGAACTGTCGACGAAACCTGCAAAAAGCTTTGGAACTATTGCAGAACTATTAAAAAATGCTATGTATTTGTCTGAAACTCGCTATAAAATTGTAGTTTACTTTTGTAGTGCGGTGCCAGCCGTCTAATAAAAAATTTTTTTTTAATACTTGAAGACAGGAACTGTCGACGAAACCTGCAAAAAGCTTTGGAACTATTGCAGAACTATTGAAAAATGGTGTGTACTTGTCTGGAACTCGCTATAAAATTGTAGTTTACTCTTGTAGTGCGGTGCCAGCCGTCTAATAAAAAAATTCTTAAAAATGCTCAAAAACCGGAACTGTCGACGAAACCTGCAAAAAGCTTTGAAACTATTGCAGAACTATTAAAATATGCTATGTACTTGTCTGGAACTCGCTATAAAATGGTAGTTTACTCTTGTAGTGCGGTGCCAGCGGTCTACTAAAAAATTGTTTAAAAATACTTAAAGACCAGAACTGTCGACGAAACCTGCAAAAAGCTTTGGAACTATTGCAGAACTATTGAGAAATGCTATGTACTTGTTTGAAACTCGCTATAAAAGTGTAGTTTACTCTTGTAGTGCGGTGCCAGCGGTCTAATAAAAAAATTCTTTAAAAATGCTTAAAGACCGGAACTGTCGACGAAACCTGCAAAAAGCTTTGGAACTATTGCAGAACTATTAAAATATGCTATGTATTTGTCTGAAACTCGCTATAAAATTGTAGTTTACTCTTGTAGTGCGGTGCCAGCCGTCTAATAAAAAAATTTTTTTTAATACTTGAAGACAGGAACTGTCGACGAAACCTGCAAAAAGCTTTGGAACTATTGCAGAACTATTGAAAAATGGTGTGTACTTGTCTGGAACTCGCTATAAAATTGTAGTTTACTCTTGTAGTGCGGTGCCAGCCGTCTAATAAAAAAATTCTTAAAAATGCTCAAAAACCGGAACTGTCGACGAAACCTGCAAAAAGCTTTGAAACTATTGCAGAACTATTGAAAAATGCTATGTACTTGTCTGGAACTCGCTATAAAATTGTAGTTTACTCTTGTAGTGCGGTGCCAGCCGTCTAATAAAAAAATTCTTTAAAAATGCTTAAAGACCGGAACTGTCGACAAAACCTACAAAAACTTTGTCACTATTGCAGAACTATTAAAATATGTACTTGTCTGAAACTCGCTATAAAATGGTAGTTTACTCTTGTAGTGCGGTGCCAGCCGTCTAATAAAATAATTGCTTAAAAATGCTTAAAGACCGGAACTGTCGACGAAATCTACAAAAGCTTTGACATTATTGCAGAACTGTTAGAAAATGCCATAAAGTTGGTTGAAACTCGCCAAAAAGTGGTACCTTACTCTTGTAGTGCAATGCCAACAGCCAAATTGAAAAACTGTTTAAATATATTTAATGTACAGAACTATTGCTGAAATTTATCAGGAACTCTAGAACTATTACGGGTGCCAGTACTATATTGTTACTCCATCGCTGTTAGAAGGATAGAGAAGAGACGTTGAACCCCACGACAGTAACACACATTTATCAAGTAATTCTTAATTATCTTAATTATCTTTTTTGCCAATACATTAAATATAATTATAATTCTTCTTTTTATTTGTATTGATTAAAAAATTAATATATTGTTATGTAAAATGTATATTTTTAATTGCAGGTACGCTTAACTGAATACCATATCTAATTGTATATAATTGTATGTGGCGCCATATATAATGCTGTGTTAGTAGTGCATTTTATATATAATTATATATAGCATTATATACAACTATATAGTCATATATAGCCATATATATTAATGTGGCTAATCTGGGTCTATATATAATCAGATATAGCACCATATCTAATTTTATATAATTGTATCTGACGCCAGATATAATGCTATGTGAGCATCCTATATATAATTATATATAGCATTATATATGGCGCCATATACAATTAGATATGCAGACTTGCCCGCTAGTTAGAGCGCGGTCACTCGTAGCGTGGTTAAGGCAAGCAAAAATTAGCTTCTTGTTCCTATCTGATGTGGAAGAGGACTGCCACTATTTTTATGATTTACTCATTAGAAATATCTATATATGGTTATTTATATATAAATATTTATATATCTGTATATGGTTACATACAATCTGATTGTATATAATGTTAATTATATATAATCATATATGATTATATATAATTATATGTGGTTGTATATAATTATATATGGGTATGTGGTTATATATGTTTATATATGGTTACATACAATCGTATGTGATTGTATAATGCCATTTTTTTATATGATTGTATATAATGTCATTTGAAGATCTGAAGAAAATAATGTTATTGAACTTTTACGAGAAAGAAATCTTGATATCTCAAAATTGAGTGTACCAATTTATTTGGATTGGTTGCAATTGAAAACTCACATTAATATTATCTCATGAAAAAATAATTTAGATATAATTATATATAATTATTTTTTCTCGGAAAGATTCATATATAGACTCAGTTGTTCTTATTCTTTCATATATGAAACTATATATGACTTTATAGGATTATATATATATCTATATATGATTACTCAACTTCAATAGATACAATCAGATATGACCTGATATTATTATATATAATCATATAAAGCATTTGCATTTCTTCAGATATAAGCCGGCAAGAACAATGGAGTCCATATATAAAAATATATATAAATTATATATAGTGCCCATAAATAATTTATATATAATTATATATGCTGGTATATATAAATCATATATAATTACATATAATTATATATAACGTCATATATAATTATATCTAAATTATGTTTTCCTGAAATAATATTAATGTGAGTTTTCAATTGCAACCAATCCAATTAAATCGGTACACTCAATTTTGAGATATCAAGATTTCTTTCTCGTAAATTCATTATTTACATTATACATAATAATTTTGTTTTAGTAAAATAAAATTGTATGTAGGCACATTGTAAAGCCTCTTGAATGGCAAACTGGATTTACATGTGTGTATATTACATATGAATCTGATCTGAAGAAAATAATGTTATTGAACTTTTACGAGAAAGAAATCTTGATATCTCAAAATTGAATGTACCGATTTAATTGGATTGATTGCAATTAAAAACTCACATTAATATTATCTTATGAAAAAATCATTTAGATATAATTATATATGACGTATTTAAATATATTTGATTGATTTTATTGATCTTTCGACTGATTTGTGAATGTATATGTACTTAACGTTTTTTTTTACTTTTATAAGGTTTTGATAGAATTTATCTTCTTTTTGTAAAAATCAAGTGATAGTGTTTCTTACATAATTTTATTTAAATTGATTTATTTATTATACATTATTCATTTTTTAATTATAAACATATGTAGATGTACATAACATTATTAATATTTATATTGAATATACATGTATACGGCAATCATATTTGTTAATGCACATATGTATAAATTCTAATAACAATATTAGTAAAAACACAATATAAACACAACAAATAACATTAATATAAATAAAATTATATATGTATATACATATATACAGGGTGACAGCTAACTGGCAGCCAATCTGTAATAGATAGATATATATAGATATACTAATAGATAGATGTATAGATATACTAATATAGAAATAAACATAAATATATATATATATATATTTACGTTTATTTGTATATTAATATATCTATTAGTATATTTGTATACATCTATCTATTAGTATATCTATATATATATATACATATATCTATCTATTACAGATTGGCTGCCGGTTAGCTGTCACCCTGTATATATGCATATACATATATAATTTTAATTATATTAATGTTATTTGTTGTGTTTATATTGTGTTTTACTAATATTGTTATTAAAATTTATACATATGTGCATTAACAAATATGATTGCCGTATAGTCATGTATATTCAATATAAATATTAATAATGTTACGTACATCTACATATGTTTATAATTAAAAAATGAATAATGTATAATAAATAAATCAATTTAAATAAAATTATGTAAGGAACAAACTATCACTTGATTTTTACAAAAAGAAGATAAATTCTACCAAAATATAACCAAAATATATTTTTTACCTTATAAAAGTAAAAAAGAAACGTCAAGTACATACACATTCAAAAATCAGTACAAGATCAATAAAATTAATCAAATATATTTAAAAAACTTCGAAAAATCCTCCAAAGAATAAAAATTTATTCGAAAATTATTTAAGAAATGAAAATGTTTACCAATTATAAATATTGAAACAAAAACTTAACATGTTCGAGTAGCATTAATTATATTCTTGTATACTTATCAATATCAATAACATAATATTTATACCTTTTTTTTCTTATCTTATTTTAATCCTGATCCTTATCTTGTTTCCCGTTTCTTTCTCTCTTTCTCTCTTTTTTTCGTACCACACAATTTTTTTTTCTTAATTTTATATTCTCAACTGCGAGGTTATTTAATTCGCCATACAATATTTTTAGCAGTAATGCCTGTAATTGTCAACTATATATTTAAACTTATTATAATAAGAACTTAATTAATATACATACATTTACATAACAATATATCAATTTTTTAATCAATACAAATAAAAAAATTATAATTATATTTAATGTATTGGCAAAAAAAATAATTAAGATAATTAAGAATTACTTGATAAATACGTGTTTCTGTCGTGGCGTCCAACGTCTCTTCCTTACCCTTCTAACAGCGATGGTGATACAAAAATGGTTATATCATAATATTATTATATTAAATTAAATATGTCATAATATATTGTATTAAATTTCAACTTACTTTGTTAAGCATCAGTTAAACGTATCTGCAATTCAAAACAAATACTCTCTGCTATTTTGTAATCTTCCAGTCTAAGTAATTTTTTCCCGGTATTTTTCTTGCTTCTTTTTGTGTCTTTCCGTCTCTCAAATCAAACTGTCAAAAACTGTCAACTATAAACTGTCAAACTTCACACACGAACGAAGCGAGTCAAGCGCGAGACAGCCAATCGCGATCGGAATAAAGAGGCAACAATGCAATCGCGATTAGCAGGCAACTTTAGGGTTACATGGCTATTTTATAAGAGGACTAGAACATGCGCGCGCTTTGCGCGCGCCAAATGTTATTTTTTTATTTGTTATTACACCCTGCATAAAATTACTATTGCATATAACATATACACAACTCGTTTATTTCTTAAACATTTCGGCCTTTGAAAAAAGGTTACATAGCTTAATTACATAATAACATAGAACTCTTAATGACTATTTACGCTTTTCTTTGTCATTTCTCGTTTTCATTTCTTTCTTTAATACATTTTTTATTCATTTTGTACCTATATCTACCTTTGATAACATTTTCCTAACAGAGAAATTTTGTCTTCGCAATTCTGTAAATTCTTCTAATATTGGTTCTAAAGTCTCTACTTTTAAATTGTATAGCCTACACTTTTTCTTTTTTCCAATATCTATTCCCTAATGCCTCGTTTCCGCACTTAAATCTCGCTATCATTGACTAACTCCCTACTCTTATTTTACCCCACTAAAATATACAAAGGCTTCTCATCTATTTTTATTTCTTTGTACACTCTATTATATTTTGCCCATATTATTTTTTCATATCTTTCTTGTTTTTGTTTGTCTCTGTTTATCTTTCTAACCCTTCCAGTGAGAAATAACCATCAAATCGACATCAATTTGATTTGATCAATTCAATTTATATCAATTCTCCCTTAATTTGATATCAATTTGATGGGTTATTTTTCTAACTAAGTTATGTGTATATACATAAAGTTTTTTCATAGAATTCCTGATAAGTTTCAGAAATAGTTCCGTTGATTTAGTTTACAAAAAATGATATTTGAAAATATAAGGTGCTATTTTCCCCTGGCACCTCATTAATAAAAATTGAACGTTTTAACAGTAGTTATACTTGCACCCGTAATAGTTCTAGAGTTTTTGATAGATTTTAACAATAGTTCTGTATTCTACATTAAATATATTTAAACAATTTTTTAATTATACGGCTGGCACCGCACTAAAAAGTAAACTACCATTTTATAGCGAGTTCCAGACGAGTACATAGCATTTTTCAATAGTTCTGCAATAGTTCTAAAGCTTTTTGTAGATTTCGTCGACAGTTCCGGTCTTTAAACAATTCCGGTTTTTAAACAATTTTTTATTTGATCCTGTCTCGCACTATTAGATATGAATACTACGCCATGGTATTTAAACTTCAGCCAATTTTATGGTATCTGATATGTATGGGCGACAGCTAACTGGCAGCCAATCTGTAATAGATAGATAGGTTATTATGACGAATTGTAATAATCAATTATCGGAAATAAGTAATAAAATTTTTTCAAATGCAAAATGTTAAATTACTGCTAATTATTGCTTATTTCAATCGCTTACCTTCGCAATAAGTCTTACCTTCTGAATTAGAAGAATTGGGCGTGCTTTCTGGTCCCGAGATGGCATTGACATCTTTGGTTCCGTACTGCAAAGAAAACATATTAAAAATTATATAAAATGCAAAATTAATTTAATGATCTTACCTTCTGAATTAGAAGAATTGGGCGTGCTTTCTGGTCCCGAGATGGCATTGACATCTTTGGTTCCGTACTGCAAAGAAAACATATTAAAAATTATACAAAATGCAAAATTAATTTCTCATTACTGTTATGAAAATAAAAAAATTCACTTTAGTCAAACAACCAATAAAAAAATTGTATTTTATTGTAAGCACCAAACATTTGAAATAAGCAATAATTAGCAGTAATTTAACATTTTGCATTTGAAAAAATTTTATTACTTATTTCCGATATTTGATTATTACAATTCGTCATAATAGGTTATTATGACGAATTATACAAAATGCAAAATTAATTTAATGATCTTACCTTCTGAATTAGAAGAATTGGGCGTGCTTTCTGGTCCCGAGATGGCATTGACATCTTTGGTTCCGTACTGCAAAGAAAACATATTAAAAATTATACAAAATGCAAAATTAATTTAATGATCTTACCTTCTGAATTAGAAGAATTGGGCGTGCTTTCTGGTCCCGAGATGGCATTGACATCTTTGGTTCCGTACTGCAAAGAAAACATATTAAAAATTATACAAAATGCAAAATTAATTTCTCATTACTGTCATGAAAATAAAAAAATTCACTTTAGTCAGACAACCAATAAAAAAATTGTATTTTATTGTAAGCACCAAACATTTAAAATAAGCAATAATTAGCAGTAATTTAACATTTTGCATTTGAAAAAATTTTATTACTTATTTCCGATATTTGATTATTACAATTCGTCATAATAGGTTATTATGACGAATTGTAATAATCAATTATCGGAAATAAGTAATAAAATTTTTGCAAATGCAAAATGTTAAATTACTGCTAATTATTGCTTATTTCAATCGCTTACCTTCGCAATAAGTCTTACCTTCTGAATTAGAAGAATTGGGCGTGCTTTCTGGTCCCGAGATGGCATTGACATCTTTGGTTTTGTACTGCAAAGAAAACATATTAAAAATTATACAAAATGCAAAATTAATTTCTCATTACTGTCATGAAATTTTATTTATCAAGATAAAAGCAATACTATAAATTAACTTACTTCTGAGGATATCTTTTTTCATGAAACAGAAAAAAGATAAGTACTTGATAATAAAATTAAAAATTTTAATGCAACTCTGAATGATGTTACTTTATTTTTGCTTCAGCATATCAGATGTCTGTTTTAAGTTGCATCACATTGTGAGAGTGAAATTTATTTGTTCTTTGTGTTATAGGTAATTATTTTGTTCACACAAAATGTACACACTCAACATTACGTGTTTTTTACCTTCTCAATTTGCCGTTCTGATTGCTGTAAGGTAAATCAAATAAAAATCATGCTTTAGTAGAAATCACAATAATTACAAAAGTTATCCTAAAGTTATCCTATTATATTAAATTTCAACTTACTTTTCTTTTTCTTGCTTCTTTTTGTGTATTTCCGTCTCTCAAATCAAACTGTCAAAAACTGTCAACTATATAAACTGTCAAACTTCACACACGAACGAAGCGAGTCAAACGCGAGACAGCCAATCGCGATCGGAATAAAGAGGCAACAATGCAATCGCGATTAGCAGGCAACTTTAGGGTTACATGGCTATTTTATAAGAGGATAAGCCTTCTATTTTAACACACACACACACACACACACACACATTACTTAAATAAAGTAAATACTTGTTTGAAAACAAAAAATTATTTTATTAGCAAATTGAAATTCAGTAAATTATTAATTGTTTTAAGTTTATATTTTATTTTATTGAGGAAAGCACACTTTGTTCCAAGATATGCATTTCATTTATCAAATAAATTTTTATTTTATTTATCAAATAAATTAACATCTTTTTGTTAAAGTAAAAATTCATTTGATAAATGAAATGCATATCTTGGAGCAAAATGTGCTTTTCTTCAATAAAATAAAATGTAAACTTAAAACAAGTAATAATTTACTAAATTTCAATTTGCTAATAAAATAATTTCCTGTTTTCAAGCAAGTATTTACTTTATTTAAATAAATATTTACGTAATAAAAGAATGAAGTAAATATTTATTACATTTAATATAGGTTAATATTTATTTAATGTAAGAAATGTTGAAGCAAGATCTGATTGTCTTTAAATCAATGAAATATTTACTGTAAGTAAGTAAGTTATTTAATAAATTTCACTCCATTAATCGAAATGGTTTTGTATTTGCAAGTTAATATTTATTTTCTTTAGCTCAATATTTATTTAATCAAAAAAATGCAGATCTTGAAGTATAAAATCTGATTTTCTTGAACTAACAAAATATTACTATATAGTAAGTAAAAAATAATTCACTGATTTTCAATTCATAAATCAAAACGGCTTTGTATTTTTAAGTAAATATTTATTATCTTTAGGTTAATATTTCTTTGATTTAAGAAATGCAGATCTTGAAACAAGATCTGATTGTCTCGAACCAACGAAAATATTTACTGTAAGTAAGAAATAATTTACTGTAGTAGTTAAGATTGACGGGTTTCAGTATCAGGTGTGATGAGGGAGTCGTGAAGGGAATGTAAAAGAAGTAATGAGGGGGGTGAAGGAGTTGCGGCCTGTACAGGAATTTCAGCAGATGAGAAAACGTACGAATTTAGACACGGGGGAACTCTATGCGGATAGTGGAATCGCTTTCCAACAACGCATAGACGGATTCAAGCCCGTAGTGGAATTGCTTTTGGACGACGCGTATACGGATTCTGTTATTGCGCTTTTGATTCGGCATATTTTAATTGGTCGAGCCTGTGGCTTATCTCGTGAATTTCCTCGGATTATGCGTAACTCGGGGCGGTATACTTATTTTTAGAATACCATGTAATATCCGGTTGTATTGAATGCGTTTTAAAAAATAGGGGTATATAAGAGAGTTTTCTTTAGAGCGTTGCAGTTTTAGAATAAACGCTCGGTACTGCTGTAGAGTATACATTGAAGATATGAAATATAATTATTTATATTTAGTGATTTATATTGTGCAAATATTTGTTGTACAGTAAGAATAGATGTGGATATCAAAACGCATGATGAGGTGAGTATGGATTTACTAGCTTATTTCTCATTAATTGATTTACTGACGGAGATTTGGGGTCCGACGCGCAATATTAGAATGCCCAGATAGTATAAATGATCCTTTTAAGTTAAAAAAGAATTCACCTTTTTTAATTCTTTAATAATTTACGTAATCTGTTCGAAATGAGTTCAAGAAGAGTACCATATTTAAATTTGTTGTATGAATTCACATAATTTAGTCAAAATGAGTTTAGTAAAAAAGAATTCAATATTCAAATTCCTTATGAATTCACATGATTGGTTCGAAATTAGTTTAAAAAAAATACCACATACAAATTTATTATAAATTTATATAATTTAGTCAATATTAAAATTCTTATAAAGAGCCGTAACATTATAGAAAAGTATAACAAATATAAGTGTCTTTTTTTTTTGACAAAGCAAAAGAATTTTATAACATTTTTTTATTTTATTAAAAAGAACATAAAAATATATATCTCTTTGTTATTTGTTATTTGTCAAAAATACTATTATTATCTAAATAGTATATAAATACTTTACACTATTATATATATATATACATTATTTGCTGTAAATTTGATATATAACTAAATAAATATTTTTTTTATTATAATGAATATAATAACGCGTTTAATAAAAAATTTGTAAAAAAAATTGTAAAAAAGTACATTATTTTTATATAAAATTAGGAAATGTTAATTCAATAATATACTGCAATAAAATATGGGAAAACTTTATCATAATTTATACATGTATAGTAACAATAAGAGAGTTTCTCACTTATAATAATAATATACCAAATTCTCTATTTTTGTAGCAGTATATTTTTAAATTAACATTTCTTATATTTCAAAAAATTCTTTATTATCCCTTTTTTACACCAAAAAGCAATTTCTTTTTGCACTATAAAAAAATCATAATAAATTTCAAAAAGTATCTCAATAAAATTCATTAGAATACTATTAAAAATAATTTTAAATTTAATGCAAATTCTTATAGAACATAAAATAAACTTTATATATATTACAAAAGAGACTCAGAATTGGTGACATACAAAAGAACTTTTTTTGAACTCTTAAGAATCCTTTTGTGCAGAAATGGGTTAGAAAAAGACTTTATTTTAAAATTTAGGTGTTCAAAAAGAATTTCTCTCGAATTCATTATGCTATTTGGGTGCTTATCGCAGCTCTATCGTTAGCCAAGTTACATAGCCAAGAATAGAAAATGCGAAACACGTCGAATTTGTGAGGCCTTAGAGATGAGACGTACGATGAAGGATATTTACAAATTATGAGTTACAAAAGACCTGTTTGATCCTGTATGTCCTAGAATCAAAATGCAGAATTTTATTCGACTAGGTATTTCTAACGAACTGTACGCGCGAATGGTGCCGGGTATAATGACCAAGGATGCGTACAAAGTTTGGCGGAATGGAGTTCGAGGGTGTATTTTAAGGATGGATATGGATGATTGTGCAACGCAGACGGATTTTCAGGCGGAAGAACAAAGTGAGAAAAAGCGGCAGAAGAAGAAGAAGACGCAGGGGCTCAACGCGGTGTTCGACTCGATCGGTGATATTCCCAAAAACTTATTATTTATTCATTATCTATCGTGGGAGCGTCAATGTGAAGAGTGTCGATGTGAGGAGTGTAGGAAATTCACGAGATAAGCCACAGGCTCGACCAATTAAAATAAGCCAAGTCAAAAGCGCAAAAACGGAAAACCACAAGATAACTATGCGAACCAGAATGGTAGAACCATAATTTAGTTTTTTATATGTATTAATTTATTTACAGAAAATAGAAAGATTTTATGATAATTACACATACGCTTGATGCAATTAAAACGTGTACTTAATGATATTCTTATCTACATATACACAACAGCATTAACATAATTACATGTGTTGTTTGTATCAAGCCCATATGTATAATTAATATAAACACATTTCTATTTCTTCTAAAGATACAATTGTACAATGCAATAAGGAGTCAATATAACATCTGACAAGTTCTTGATTTGTTCTAATATATAAAAAATATACAAATTAAATACATTGTATTTAAATTAAGAAAAAAATGCATTTAAACCAATCAAAGTACCCTCAACTCTGCGGTTGATTTTATTATTTTACGTAATTGAATTAATAACAGACATAATTATATGAATTACACAGAATTCAACTACATATAAATAAAACTATTAATTACATATGCAATTATAATAAAAAATATGTAATTGAGATATATAAATATATCGATAATTCAATCATATTTTCCAAAATTTGATATTACTAATTGTAAACCAACTGTCACGATTATTAAAACAATTATTGCTAATTTTCGTTCATTAATATTGATGTTACTTCAACAATATTAATTTTAATTACACTGATTTAATTGATATAACAGCATTTTTTTCTGTGTGTATATATATATATATATATACATATATACTGTTTGGTCTTCGAATATTTTCATTATTTTGCTACTTAAACTTAAGATATTTTCATTACTTTTCTATTTAGACATATGATATTTTTATTATTTCCGACAAAGTAAATCGAAAACTAAAATTCTCACTTCATATAATTTCTTTTTGTTTCTGTTATATAGACTTTGCGTGCGGTAGACTTCTCTTGCGCGATTCTTATAGCGTGCGAATTATAAGCTCTTGAACGGCAAGTGCTTTTTACTTCTTCTCTTTCCATCAAATTCCATCCTTACGGGAAGCTAGCGTGGCAACGTCACGTGCCAACGGTGTAGGACGAGCGCGCGTTGTTAGCATTATCTCGATCCCATCAACTGCTTCTGCGAAGTCAAAGCAACTTTAGCGCAGGGTGCAGGGATCAGCGCGCTTCTGAGCGCTTTGCCATTCCCTGACGACATCGGAGCGGCCACTATAGTGACCGCTACAACCATGGAGGAAAAAATAACAGGAGGGAGGTCTTTTATAGATGGTGGGGATAACCAGAATATATGATTGGTTATCCACAGCCTTCTCTCTTGTACAAACGCAGACATCTCTTTTACTTCTTTAGTAGTGCACACAAATATGGCGTCTATAACGTCCCCCCTTACGTCTGTTTAACCACGTTGCGGGATATATCTTCCCACCTTCATTCTTTCCTCCATGGTTACAACATGTTTCTCGGAACACGGCATCTTCCCCCTCCCCTCGTGCATGATGGTAGACTCTGCGTCTTGTTTCTTCTAGCTCACGTCGTGCAAGCGCTCTTTTCCCTCAATAAAAAAATATTTTTTTTTGTAAAGCAGTTTGAAATACGCAAGAAAACGTGCCAAAAAGTGTTTTTTGAGCTGTTTTTAAGATTAATTAATGTTAAATTAATTATGAAAACTAATTTTGAATTCGAACTCGGCGTGTCAAAATACATAAAGAAACATCCTGAATCGCTTCTGTTATGTAGGCTAATGCTAGCGCTACACTATGCGCGTATTCGCGATTCGTACGATTCATAATTTGTAATTCGCGATTTATCTGACGTTCATAAATAATGTGGTAAGAAAATTTGTTGATTCATCATGCGCGATTCGTCATTCGCACTGATTCGCTGGTCGAGTGGTCAGATAAATCGCGAATTATGAATTACGAATCGCGAATACGCGCATAGTGTAGCGCTAGCATAAGAGTACATCAGCGAAAGTGTTTGTTTCGTAAATTTTTGGGTTTTTTTTAAGATTTCCTCGAAAAAGCGAATTAATCTACCAATTCTGACATCAAATTTAAATTCAGCAGGCCAAAATCCATAGGAATACATGGGTCTGGTATACAAGCTAGACCATTTTTTTTTGTATGGCTGTGTTATTTTACTAGGCACGGTAAATTTTACCGTGCCTCTTATAAAAACTTTCTTTCCAATTTAATACAAACTATAGGTATATTTAGCATTTGCTTAATGCTTTTGCGAGAAAAACGGTCACCCATCCAATCGTGAACCGCCGCCGACGTTGCTTCAAAGACCCTACGAGAACTAACACTTCGTGATAATTTATAAACACCCGATGTTTATAAATACATATTTATGGCTACATATGTGATGGATTAATAATTATTGTTGAATAGTTTTAAAGTATTGTTATAAAAACATGAAGCATATATAAGTAAAAAATTGATATAGGACATCTTCAGCAAAAAAATATATTCAAAAAGATTTATTTGAGAAAGTAATTGTAATTTGCGGTTTTTTTTTAATTTCTACGAAAAGTATGATATTTATTTAAAACATTAAAAACTTTTATAAATTTAGGGTATAATAGTTATGCTTTCGACATATCGAGACCAAGCACTTGTGGTAATTTTGAACGATTTTAAAGTGTCCCAAGATCATTATAAAATGACTTAAAAAGGAACAAGGTCACTAATACATTCAGGGTCTGTTGCAAGGAACTGCATACGTTATTATGCAGATACTATATGACCTCGAACTAAAAATCCGAATTTGGAAATTCAAAAATCCTTCTGGGGAAAAGGTGCTCAGAAGAAGAGTAGATTGTTGCCCAAACTTACTTTAAAACTGTGATATCTCGAAGCGTTCTCGAGATATTGATAACGAAGAATGGCTCGATATATTCTCCATTCGTACTGTATTCTGTCCTTGATGATATCCCCACCAATCCCTATTTCTTAAAATACCTGGCTAACAAAGACGACAACCATTTCAAATATTAATTTTACAACTTTATAAATTATAAACATTGGCAGATTATAAATATAATTCTGATGGTGAACAAGCCCCCAAAAATGTAAAGGTCATCCCAGATTGACCCATGACTATTAACATATTATTATTAATTATACAAAAAGGGAACATTATTATTCGACAATACCTTCAATTCGAAAAGAATCTTGAAATGAGATTATTTTAAAAATTGAGAATCTACTTGAATAAAACTTATTAAAGAAATTATATTTTAAGAGTAACTTTCATTGAATAGGAAGGAAAGGAATGAAAAAATGCAATTAAATTAAGAATCATAACTTTCACATTAAGATTACCAAAATTATATTTTTGGAACTACCATAATAATAAAGTTATAATTATCATCGGAATTCAAGATTTTCAAGGAAATTATGCATCGTTGCATATGTATAAAATAATATGTTTGTAAGAATTAATCTATATTCATCCTTTTTGTGTACTATTAATTAATATTATTACTAATCAATACTAATGAATATTAACCGATATTATTGTTAATCCTGTTATAACTTTATATTATCAATTTACCAATAAATTACCGATTTTTATAAACACAACATTATTAATTTATCACATTATCAATTTTATACTATATTAATTTTTATATATTATTTTTACCAACTCGTTTATATTATGCATGCCCAATATAATATATAACACGTAATATTTTAATCGAACAGAGAACTATCTTATAAACCGATAAGAAACGGAATGGAACTCAGCCGCGCTCGCATATGAATGTGTATACATAAATATGTGTGTATATGCATACTGAAAATTAATGAATTATTAAACAAACAATTTGAAACATTAATTCCCCAAAAATAGTTTATAAATAAATAGGATATCGCCAGGAAAATTATAATGCAAAATATCTCGATAAATTAATAACTCTGATTGCAAGTAGCATCGTAGCATTAGGAATCGATGTTGCGAAGACCTTGCCGAGAGTTACGTCTCGGAAGATGACATACGATATATGCTGACACACTAACATATATATACATATGTACACGGAGATGTTCCAATCTCCGATCGTCTGTAAATTAAATTTAAGACTTTTGCTTCATGCAAAGAATATCGTTCTATGGCTAAGAAAATAATTACATATTTTATTTTAATTCGTTCCAGTAATAACTTCCTTTAGACAAGAATATTTTTACTTTTATTTTTATTTTTTTTAATTATTTTTTTATGTATAATAATTTAACATATACTTGGACGAACATTAGAAATTTCAGTTTTCTAAAACCAAATGTATTATTTCGAAAATTATTATAAAACCTTGTTGGGGAGAAATCGATCCCAGATAATAAGCAAATCAAACATTGGCTGAAATAAATATTCTTGTTTGAAATATTACTATTATTTCGATTAGATTAAGAATATGTAAGCGCAAAACTTGTAGCGAGACTTAGAATTGCGAATAAACAATAATCGATCACTATAAAATAATAATCACTAATATATAGACTTTATAGGCAAGAAATATTTACGATGATAAATTAAGCTAATCGACGAACAGTAATTTAAAATCAAAATAATTTTGTAAACCAAGTTAATCAATCGACCACCGCACATATTCGCTCGTGCTCTAATACGATCGATCATTTTATTTCATTTATTTTTATTTTTATTTTATCTTTATCAATAACTAGCAAACAATAATCATTATTGTAAAATTTCTAAATAATTATATGCCATTGCGCCCTTCCACCAATAACTATAATTCACTAAAGAAAACGGAGTAAATTGGTTAACTCAATTGATTAACTTGCGGTCGATCTATCGCCAGTAGCGTATCTACTACATGTATGTTTATTCACACCGATAATCACGCTCACCGATGTACTCTTACGGTGCGTAAGACGATAACTCGTTGGAGCTACCCGAGCATATCGGGCGTCAATTATTAACCAAATCGGAACCGTGCCTATACAAAATCTAAAATATAATTTGCATAAGTTAGATAACCCAAAATTAATCGATAAATTAATAACTAACAATTAATTAATTATCAACTTAGATTATGCGTCCTTTCATCAATTAAATTACACCATATAAATTTTCGATCGACTTCGAACGCGAATCCTGTTCGATCGCGATCAGGGACCAACCTATTTTTTACACCATGCGACGAGATCAGTTGTCACGTACACTTCAAAGAAACGCTGCCGATGCATCCGACTAAGATAGATATAGAGGGGTAAGGGAGGTTCGATCTATGTGCATCTTAGGGTATATAAACGCCGCAATTAATATCAACGCGCTTTTATGCCGTTTGACTTGAGTGCATGCATAAACTGATCAGCCGGACAGCCAGACATCTTCGATTCAGAGCGAATCTCCTAGAAAGAGCAATCCCAATTTTGAACAACCCCTATTTTTCCATTGCTATCTTGGTAAGTCTGATAACACTAAATTTTGTACTACACGCCTTTTTTCCCTTTTGTTGTGTAACTTTATAGTAACATGTAATCGAAGTATAATTACCAATGAAATAAATAAATCCTTGAAATTATAATTAACAATAATAATGAGTTAAAAGCTATTATTGAATAATATCTTCAAAAAACGTATCAAGACCTTAAAAACAATGTACTATTTAAATATAGTCGGACAAAAGTTACTTCAAAATAACCGCGTAAATTTTGAACCTGTAAGAATTGTAATTATTGTTATACCCACCTAGTCAGCTTATCCGGAATTTTCAACCTTATGACATCGTGCGGGACGAGATTATTATGCCACTTGTTGTGGATAATGTTTCAATATTTAGGAACGCCATTATCTCGACCCCGTAAACAAAAATTGATAATGTCCCTTTAGATTTCCGACGGTTCCGATACGTTTTAAACAACGCCGAAGCCCAGGCTACTTCGTAAATAAATCTGTCTTGATAATCGCATTCTGTTTATGCTTACGTAGCTGTAAACAAATCTCAAGCATGATTATATGGCGAGACTCTATCCCTTAGAACAAAGGACCAGAGATTACAGTCGCAGTCAGTCTGTCACTCAGAAAGTACGTGTGAACGAAGTCAACGCAAATTATTCAACGAGTGAGTTAAGTGAACGATTAGTATTTTCGCAACATGGAAAACTTCGAGCACAAGTAGAAACGCGAAACACGTCTTGGAACAAGGCAAACAGAGTCCCGCCCTACTTTGAACGAGTATTTTGAATGGGTTTGCAGCAATGTGACGAGTACATCACGACCAGCTTCGAGGAACGCATTGGTGCGAAGCCAGGTTTTCCCCTCGGCCCTTCAAACCGGGAAATAAGACACTCTTTGGTGGCGAGAAAAATCGCACGACTGCGCGGGGTTGAAAAGACGCGAAAATTGCAAAGACGTTTCGGTGCACGTCGGCCGGTAATTTGCGCTGGGCCTTCTAGACAAAAATAGTGAACGACAAATGATAACGCGGGACTTTGAGTGGCCCGCGGATCGATTAACCGCGTTCGAGAGCCCCGTGTCGTTACCGGTGCGGTGATCAACGTGCGCGCACAATTGAAACCGCGTCCAATTTCCCTCAAAGAAAGCCCCAAAAACATTGTGTTCGAAGGGCGAGGTGAGGAAACTTTTAATACGGGAACATAACAGTGGATGAAAGTTGAATGACCAGCCCGTTTAAAAATTGGGGAATTTTTGTAGCGGGGTGAAAACGTGCCAAACAATAGTGTTTGAAATACAAAATATTGTTACGGAACCTTTTTTCAAACACGGACCGTGAGAATGGTTTAAACGAGAGGGGCACGTTTTAATCTAAGTGCGAGCCCCCACGTTTGGGTGTCGCTTCGAAGATTCCCAGAACGTGGTGATTAGCGGTGGGGCAATTGTCGACAATTTTAAGTAAGTCTAACTATTTTAACATGGACAAATACAATCCTTTGCACGCGGAAATGCAACATTCCAGCTAAATAAAACGCGGGGAAATATTTATGGTGTGAAAGAGCGGTGGGATTCAACGTGTGAAATCGATCAGACAATCAATGCGGTGCGTTCGCATGGTTCGGTGTCGCCGGCTCTGCCATGGCAACCCCCGCAAAAAAAAAAAAAATGAAAAATCGGCGCCAACGGAGATCCGTCCGTATTCCTCATTTATGCCAGCGGTTTTGGAATCCTCGGCCGGATTAAAAGTGAGTTTTCCGATGTGACGTTTGAAAAAAAAACATTGAGAAAAATTCGAGCGAACTGAAACGATATTTCGAATTTAACGTACTAACGGCAATCGAAGAAAAAGAAGATGCTTCTCCACGGCGACGCCCATCACCGAAAGAGAAAGAAAAATAAGCACATAAATCGTGCCTGGTAACGTGCAAGACAATGAAGGCAACATAGCGGCAACTTTGGCATGGAATCAAAATTTGTGTCCCCGGCTCGTAGGCTCGCAAGTAAACAAGCAATGAGAGCAAAAAATACATCTGCGATCCGGTAAGTATCAATCTTTTATAAATATGTTATAAAATTTTTATTATAAAACATTAAAATATCAAAAATAGTAAATTAATATTTTTTTTCAACTTTAAATATAATGTTTTTCAAACATATCAGTTGTTTAAGAGGTGCATATTACAATCGTGGTAAGCGGATATTAATTGGTGGAGAAATAAAAATTTTTTTTGTTCATTAGTTATATTTTTTTTATTAACAACTATCATAAACTACGCGCCGACAATATCGGCAGTCCTTAAAAAACAATTAAACTACATTTACAAAGCAAAATATCAAATACGCCAGAAAGCAAAGCGTTTAAATTGCCTCTTTTATCCCTGGATAATTATGGTTTGCCCTAAAGGGTATTATGTTTTTTTGCAATAAATTATTTAGAGTTTTTTTTTTTTTTTGGATAAGAGATGGATTTTTAAGAATAAGATGTTTTTCTTGAGCATCAATATTTAGGCTTTTTTGTAACTATAGTTTTTAAGATTATGAAAGTGTCGGTAACCAATTGAATCTGAGCTAGAATATTAAATTAATTATAAAAATTTGTTTCACATCAAGATTCACTACAAACACCGTATAGGCAAGTTCAACTTTTTTTTGGAATTTGATTAAAATATTTTTTTAATAATAATAAAGTATTATTAATTTTCCCCTAAATTTTAAAAAATAATGATTTAGTAAATTAAAGTTTAACCGAATAAAAAAAATCTATTAAAAAAAAATTAATTTATATACTTACATTCTTATTAAAGAAATCATTAATTTTTTAAATAAATCAAATAACATTAATAAGCTATATATTACTTTTTTTTTAAAATGTAAAATTATTTTTTTAAACATGAAAATAAAGTCCCTTGTTTCCAAAAACAAAGTTCTATGGAATGTTTGTTAATTTTTTTAAATAAATGTGTAATTAAGTTATTTAAGTTTATAGTATAATTTTCCTAATAATATAAAGAATTTTTTAAAATTATTTAGAATATAATATATATATTTAATTTTTTTTTTTTTTCCTGTTTATTTTGTTGAAAATTTATTTTAATTTAATTTATCCATTTGTAAGGTCATTCATTATTTTAAAAAATTAATTTTTCATTAATTAAAAAAATTTTTTTTTTAAACATAATTTATTTTTTTTAACATTCTCCTATTTTTTTTATAAATTTTTTTTAATAATGCTTTTGGGTTGAATTTTTTTAAATGTAATTTAAAAACTAAGTTTTCTATTAAAAACTAATATTTAAAATAATCCTTCTCTTGATTTGTGTCTTTTACTCTTGTACTCTCTTATCACCTATTTCGTTTAGTACTATTTTAGCCTTAACCTATTTTTTAAAAACTTTTTTTGAAAAAATAAAATTTAAGTATTTAATATTCTAAAATAAAAAGTAAGCCTAAAGCCTATTAGATTCCATACACAAAAATAAAAATATTTCTTGTTTAAAAAAAAAATAAACTTTTTTTTTTTTTGTATTTAAATTAAAATCAACTAATTTAATAATGTGCCTAAATAAAAGATGATTTTAATAAAATATGTAATGTTATAAGGTTTTTAGACTTTCATTAAATTTTTCGTTTCCTATTAAATGTATCAATAGAGAAATAAAAATATTGTTTTTTTATTTTTTCTAATGTTAAATTAAATCCATTTCTTTATTATTTATTTAACCACAAGTATTTTCAAATAATAATCTCCTTATTTTCTAATAATTTTTAAATCTTATTAAATTTCCTTTCATTTTAAAAGCCACCTAACAAATAAAATTTAAAAGTTTCTATCCATTTATTTTATAATTATCCCTATGGTTCTAAAATCAGGGTGTTTTTTCCTAAACGGGCGCGAAAGAATTTTTTTTAATAACAAATTTTGGGTAAAGAGAAATTTTGAATTATACGAAAAAGTTAAGTTTATAAAATAAATTTGTAAAATCTTTTTTTACAAAGCGCATAACGTTAAACTTCCGAAATATATAGGTGCCATAATGGGTTTTTAGAGTTTTCCATAAAAAAAAATACATATACGAGTTAAGTGCCGTTTTAAAATTTTCCTACTTAGAAAAAATTTCGGGGGAATACTATTTTAGAGTCCCAATTTTTGAAATACAATTGTTTTTAGATTGGCTAAAATTAAGCTGTCTTTTCTTGATTTTAGAAAGAAATCAATGAAGTTTTATTGAAATACGAAGAAAATCAATATATTTTTACATAAAAGAAGCATCATAACTTATTTTAATGATGTTTAATATTTTAAGTTTGAAATTTCGTTCGTCCTGAATAACTCCTTGAAAATGTGTATCCTTTAAAGAAAAAAAGTATTACAGTACATGTTTTTTTTTTTCCCAAAAAAAGGTATTTATTTTTGAAATTCGAATGGTGTGTATATATAAAAAAATGTAATTGTTTATAACAAACGCTTTTTTACAAAACACACATTTTTCTTCCGTAATTTATCATTGAAAAATGAAATTTTTTGATATTAAGGATTACAAATAAATTAAATAAGGTAGATAAAGTAAATAACAAATATTGAATAAGTACAAAAAAGTGTGTAGAGAAAATAAAAAATAGATTAATTCAGATGACGGCCACAGATCAGGACCCTGTACGCACGATGGTTTTTTGCAAACAAGGATCGGAACGATCAACATTATAAAACTATAATTATCCTAGTTTGTTTTTTTAATATTGCCTCTCAAACAAAAAAAAAAATATTTTTTTTTTTCAATAAAATCAACGTTTTAGTGCAACGGAGTCTCCCTAAGAGCCCCCAACTTAATTTCGGCGTAGCTTTCACGAAAGCCACGGAGCTTAATCGACGCTTATTAACTAAACCGCTCCGAATCCACTTGTAGAAAAAAAAGTTTACAAAAAACATCCCCAACTAATACTAAATACTGCGTGGCGTTTATAGGCCCATTATTTCGCCCTATAAGGGACGTGGTTAAATAACTTTACGTCAAAAAAAAATGAAATGATTGGGGTTAATCAAGAGCTTGCTTTTAAAAGGTTAAATAGAAAGAGTTTAAAGAATAGAGCGAGAATTTCATTTCAAACGCGTTTTTTCAGGAATGGTAGTGTAAAAGTGTTTTTAAATTAAAATGTGTTTTTAACAATAACATCCCTTTATATTCATAAATTATTGAAAACAAATATGCAGGGTTTAGAGTAGTTAACTAGTTAAAGAGTTGAAAGTTTTTTAATAATAATAATAAATAATCATAAGTTAAAAAGGTTAATAACTTTTAATTTACCTTAATTCATTTTTCCCATTATTTAATTTTTAACTTAACGTAGTTATTTTTGCAATAAAATTTTAGCCTGATGTTTAACTTTTTTATTTTTATTTTACCTTAAAAATAAAATTTATTTTAATTCGGCAAAAAAAAATTATAAAATAAAATAACATTTTTAACATGAAAACAATATTTTTTAAATTATTTTGTATATAATTAATGATGTTTTCTTCTTCAACAAGAAAATATAAAATATTTTGATGATTAATTAATACTGTACTTATGTTTGGTAAATCCTCACTTAAAAATTAATAGGTTTTTAATTTAATATATAAATAAACTTCTCAAAATTAACTTTTTATTTTAACTTGATGTTAATTAATTTAAAAACGTAACTTTAACTGAGTTATCTTTTATTTTATTGTAACTTATAACTAAAACCTGTAATTAATTTTACAATAATTTAAGCTTTTAATTATATAATATAATTTAATTTAGAATAAACAAAATATATTTAAGTGACGACAACCTGCCAAATATGCCAAAATAAGAATTGCAATTAGGAAACCAGTTCTATCATTTTTAATTAAATTTGTTATAAAACAATTTCAAATTTGTTTTAATTAAAAAAACTTTAATATGTTAATGTAGGTTTGAATGAGGCCCGCCATCAACATTTGTTTTCTTATAAAATATTATTAAACTTGCAAAAAACAGTTGTAGAAATTTTTTAAAAATTTAATTTGAATTTGATTGTACACAATCAGTTTTTTATAAATGTTGGTTTCTTTGCTAATTATAATATTTTTTTAGAAAGTTAAACTGTTATTATATTGTCCAGATATTCTGTTGGATTTATCTATATATTTTTATTTTTATCAATATTAAAATTGTAAGGACCGGATTTAGTTTTGTTGACAAGATAAAAAGAAAATGACGGGCCATAAGTTTGCCAAAATGATAGAATTAATATGATTTTATATTGCTAACGTTTTATGTTGTTAATTTATTATGGTTAATATTAATTAAATTGTATGTTTGTTTTTATGTAAATAATTTAGTTTTCCAATATGAATTAAAGTTTATGAAAACGACAACATTTGCCCAAACAAATGTATGGAAATAAGTTAAAAAAAATGGTGTTTTTTTTTTTATAAAATCTTTACCAAATTTAAAAACCATGTAACAATTTATTTTTTGATTTATTTATTGTCCATATTTATTTTTCTTTCTTTATGTTTTTTTTTTTGTAAAAATTTTTTTTTTTCTCTTTTCTTTATTTTTTTTATAGTAAAATTTCTATTTTCCTATTTCTTCCTGGACAGGTAACCTTTTTCTTTTTCCTGGAAAATTATTATTATTATGCGAAGAAAACGTTAAAAAACGAATTGTGACAATATTAAAAATTTTAAATAAAATTTTTTAAATTTTTGTAATAGTTTTTCACAAAGTTTTAATAATATTTTTTTTTATAAGAAAAACATATATTAAGGGCGCCTAACAAAAAAAAACGTTACATACTACCTAATAATTTTAAAAAAAAAGAATATTTTTAAAAATATTTTTATTACAAAATGGTTGTTTATGAATAAACAAAACCTATGAACTGCAACCTTTCTTTAACAAAAACCTCTTAAATGGCATAGTTGTTTCAATAATTTAGTGAAATAAAATAGTATTGTCCAAAAACCTCTTTGAAAGCATCCCTTTTATCAGCTTAACCATGCCTTCAGTACAAAATTCCTAGCTTGGTTGTCAATTCTTGATTCTTTACAAAACTCTTAGGAAAAAAAAACAAAACTTTTTACACTTCTTCCCATTTTTGAAAATTATTATAGCTTTAATATTTTTCGTATTAAGAAGTCTTCCTTTTTCAAAATGTTACCAAAAAAGTTTTGTTATTAATAAATTTTTTGCGCCCAGTTTCAGAAACATCCTATATAACCGAACAAACATTACTATTTTACGAACTTCTTATAAAAATCTAAAAGAATAAACCTTTTTAATAAGCTTATTTTTGTGTTATTTTTACAGTTAATGCCCCTTACTAATTTACCACTTAAATCTGTAATATCCCTGCCTTGAATTATGTTTCCCCCCCCCCCTATTCTTTACTTTTTCTCCTTAATTTAATAAATCTTAAAAGTAAGCCTAATTCCCTAAACCTCTCTGTCCAAATCCACACTGGAGGGAAATGAAATCCTTCCTTATTTCCCCTTTAAAATATTATTTGATTAAATTTTTAGTAAATTTGTTAAACTAATGGTAAAAAATTTCTTTCCCAAGGTTTAACGTTTTTTTGTCCACAATTACTTCAATTTTTAGGGTAATTTTTTAAAGAGAAAATTCCTTCCTACCGTGTTAGATCAATTCCTTATTACTTAAAACTATATCTATAACAAATATACTAATTTCCCACACAAATTATTTTTATGTAATTTAAATCTAAAGTATTATTCCCTACCATATATCTATATTAATAATATAATCCCCACATCACTACTTATATCTAAGATTTATTTTTAATTTTTCTATTCCTATTATAGAAATTCCTATTCATTATTATTTAAGAGAATTTAAGCTTACAACCCCAAACTGTAAAAAACCTATTAAAATGTTAAGAGAATAAAAATTAATTTATAATTACTACTCTAACCACATTTAATTTCTACGTTATGTTAAAAAAA
>NW_023415667.1:0-46033 GCF_013373865.1 Monomorium pharaonis | reverse complement strand
TGTGTGGATTATAATGGCCCACTTGAAGAAAATATGATACCTAAACCGGATGAGAATAATCTTTATATTGACGAGAGTTTGTATAACTCCTTTGTCGACTGCTAATGAGACGTGTTTTACAGAAGCCTTTAATACACCATTAACAAGTTCTACTCCAATGACTAAATCATTTTCAAGCCATTGACATCATACAGGATAAAAGATGACTCACAATTTTCAAATCAGAATACTGTGTCCCAGCCGTATATTGATTTTTTTACTTTTGGAGTATATAATGAGCATCTAATTAACTTTTATTTAATGCTGAACAGAGTTGCAGAAGCAGTACCTAATGCCGAAGGTGGTGATAAATTAAGCGTGATATTAGACTACACGAGAATATGTATCAAGCAGTTCAGCGAGTAGTAATTATACAACAAAACAACTGGACTAACTTTTGCATTAACGAGAGAAGATATGATTCCTTTTAAAGAACAACCTGTAGATACAAGTATGTATAACAATTTTGTTAATAATGAATGTTATACATTTTTATTTCCTGCAGTATATATTTAAGATATAATTTCTAAAATCTATTTATTTGAACTATCAAGTAAATATATTAAGTAAATGATTAATAAATATGTTCTCTCAAGTTTTTATTGAAAAATATGAAATTGTTTAACTTGACAATTATACATAAAGTTGTAGAAGAGGAGTCCAATGAATCCGTGCTGTCTGTGAATCAACCTTATGAACAAAAGCAGTATGCGCAAATCCAGGCTGTTCACGCTCAAAGTCCACGTACAGTACAACGACACTTTGATCAAATTACGTCCGAGATAAAGAATAATTGCGATTTAAGAAAATCCATCAATTTAAAACTTAATGAAGAGAACAATTCTGAAAAAGTTGACACCATGGAATGCGAGGAGCGAACCCATGGAACAAGTGGAGGAAGAGAGTTTCGTGCTCCCATCGAGAGATATAAATCCATTTGATAAAATTTAATAGCTGGCCTGTTGAAAAACATAAGTTTCCACAACCCCATCATGCTGATGGATTTAAAAGAATAGATATCAATTTGAATAAGCTTGTGCCTTCTACCATGATTACGCTTGGTCAGTATTTAATTCTATGAATTTAAATTTAAGCCACATTTATTATTGAAAAACATTTATAAGATTTTTAATACTAATCTATATTTTTGTGATTGTGCAGACACCGAAGCATATGATTTGGAAAAGTGCCTTGGGAAAGGAATGTATGGAACAGTTTTTAAAGCGGTCAATTTGCAAACAAACGAGACTGTTGCTCTTAAAACGCAAAGACCTGCATGGGTTTGGGAATATTATATCGTACGAGAATAAAAGCTCGTCTTACAAATCCGCATATGGTACATAACATAAATTTGTCTTCTACCTTGATCCATTAGTTAAATATACATATGATTTCTTACTTATCAGCAAATTAATTCGGTTTTTAACATTATGATAATATTCTTTTTCAGTTGCGTGGTTTTATGGATGTAACAATGGCATACGTGGCCAACAATGGAAGTATACTAGTTTCAGAATATTCAAAGTTTGGAACGTTATTAGCTGTGACCAATCAGATAAAAAATGTCCACTGGCAAACCTCTGATGGAAGCTTTAACTATTTTCTTTACAATCGAGATGCTTCAAATCGTGGAGTACTTACATAATGCCAAATAATACATGGCGATATAAAGCCAGATAATTTTTATTAATGCGACCGTTAGTATTCATTTTTTATTAAATTTTCTTTTTTCCTATAAACATTCTGTGATAAATAATATTGATCATCTAATATATTTAATATATACTGTGATACATAATTGTTTGTAATATCATTTTATACAATAATAAAGTCAGTGAAAACATTTTAATTAACTATTAGTAACTATTTTCAAAATCTTATAATAATTTAACTTTTTGAAGAAAAGGTTTTCTACTTGATAATATAAATCGTAAGAATTAAAAATTTACATCAAATATGGATTTCGAAAATAATCAATAATTGTATAGTTTATTCTTTCTAATTATTACACATTAAGGGTTGGTTCCAACCTCTTGGTAACTTACCTATTAGGTAAATATGTGTCTTTATTTATTAAGAAAAAAAAAATGAAGATGGACACATGCTTACCTGATAAATAAGAGGTTGGAACTGGTTTTAAATTATTTTTTCTTTATCTATAAATGCTTTATAATGTTTTATAATGCTTGTCAACAGACCTACGCAAGATGTAAGGCCAACTATACAACTGATAGATTTTGGATGTAGCATAGACATGAAACTATTACCAGAAAATACAAACGTTTACACAAGTTATAAAAACTGAAGATTTTACTTGTATTGAAATGCAAACTGGAAGACCATGGACATATCAGACTGACTTATATTGTCTAGCGGCGACCAGTCACTGTTTATTGTTCGGCAATTACATGAGAGTGTCTAATGTAGCTGGCCGTTGGTTTATTGCCTCGAAATTGCCAAGGTATATAAATAATAAGCATATGATTGATTCAGAAGTCACATTTATTAAAGATTATTTTAACATTGTACATTTTTAAAATGATTTTATAGGTACGCTAAGAAAGCCGCTTGGGAACAATTTTTCACGGAACTATTAAATATCGAATCGTGCGAGAAAATGCCTGATTTAGCGAAATTAAGGAATATGATGGAGGAGACGCTGGCACAAATACCGGAAGTGCAAACGAAATTTCGAACTTTCGTCAATATCCTCAACAAACGATAACGCTTGCTGTATCTGATGATATGTTCCAATGTGTACACATATTTAGCAAAGAACCAACGTGTAATAAGAAACATTAATGTTATTGTGCTATTTATTATAAAGAAGTTAATACTACAGTGAGATAAATATATGTATTTACATAGTTATGACATACGAAAATGCACTTTACGGCCTGCTTCGTGGAGGCTTTATCGATGTATTCGTTGCTTGCACATAATCAACATTATTAGGACCATTATGCAACGAGTCTGACCCCTCCAAAATGTTTCAGAAACTCATGAGATATGCGGAGATTTATACGGTAGATATTTTGAAAATGTACTTGTTAGCTCTCAAACAACATATGCGTTTACTATATACGTTATGAAGGAATGATTGTACGATTGTATGATTAAAAAATCTTACAAAAATTTATGTATGTAAAAATGGATAGTACAATATGCGTGTGATACGGTATGGATCCAATTTACAAGATGACATGCAGAAATGGATAAGTGCATGCATACTGAGTACTTGAGTACCTTGTATAGATAATTAATGTATATGTAATCATTGTATATTTAAAATAGATTTTGATTAAGCCATTCTGTTGTAAACAGGTTTTGTTGCTTTCTAATATTCTCTGAAATGTATGAAAATATACCGTGTCAATGATGTTAACCGATTGTTTCAAACATTCTTCCCAAATACATTAATTATGCAAAGCAGTGAATTAGTTTTTATTACAAAGCGGCGGCACATGACAACGTACAATACATATATGTATATGCGATACAGTTTTAATTTGGATATGTGCAGGCTTACTTTCGAGTGTCCACTAAACAGGCCTTTTTTGTAGTATATATTTAAGTTAAGACTTTCTAAATATAGACAAATGTGCACATGACAAAATCGACAGAGATGTCGAGGTTGCGTTTCAATTTTAGATTTTATAAAGATATGCAAGAGCTTTTGGTTGTCCGTAAAAGCGTATATACTAATAAATTAAATTATATATGTATACACATACCAGAACGAGCATATGTGTATGTTTAATATACCATAATTGACAACCTATCGTTCTTGTTTACAAATTTAATGAGAATTTATGAGAATATGCCTTATATTATTTTAACGGTGTAACGTAAAAAAAGAATGATGTTCAGATACAAAGCTTTAAGATTAAAAACAGTTGACGTATATTGATACATTTATTAAAATCGATAACACCAAAATATAAATGTGTGTATGTGTATATATATATATAATTACACACATTTATATATTCCAATCTATTTTTCATCGCTAAAATTGCATGTTATGATCAATCTTCTTACAATCTTAAAACACATAATACAAATTTGTAAAATATTATGGAATTTCCAATATCATATACATATTTCTGTTATTTCTTTATATTTATTCAATGCAATTTAATATAAAACGTTTTTTGCTAATAATTCAGTGTTAATTTTGAACAAGAATAAACATTTTATTATTACAATTATATACATAATCAGAATTGCATGAAAAATAGTAAATTTTACACTTTCCAGATATTTTACTTTAAAATCGTAATTCTTTTTTTATAAAAATTTATTGAATATCCAGTATATAGGAACAATAAAGAAAATTCAAATTTTGATGGTATTCAGCGAGGTATGGTTACTGTTGTATATATCTATAGATTAAAAATTAGTTGCAGACTAACGTCAAGTGAATGGCAGTTGGGCAGAGCATAGAAGACAGTTGGGTAAAGCAGAAATGATGCAGTCAATGACCCTATAAAATTCTTGAACTACAAAGTTACAATAAGAATAAAATTAACAATAAATAAAAACAAAAGAAAAAAAATTTGTGTTTATAATAAACTAGAACATTACAAGCGCGTGCTGCGCGCGCGCTATTTAACTTTTTACTTTAAAAATAATAATTGCAATTTGATTTTCTCTATCTTTCATTTACATTAATCAAACGTCTTCTGCAATTTTAAATAAAAAAATTTAAAGTTTAATTATACATACATACATACCTACATACCTACCTACATACATACATACCAACATACATACCTACTTGCATACTTACTGCTATCTAGCTACCTAGCTACCTAGCTACCTAGTTACATATTTATCTAGTTACGTTCGCTCGTTTGCTCCCTTCCTTGCACCCTTTTTCACTCACTCACTCACACACTCAGTCACTCACTGGCTCACTCCTCGCTCACTCCTCGCTCACTCGCCAGCTCGCTCACTCGCTCACTCCTCGCTCACTCCCGGCTCACTCCCGGCTCACTCCCGGCTCACTCCCGGTTCACTCCCGGCTCACTCCCGGCTCACTCCTCGCTCACTCTTCGCTCACTCACTCGCTCACTCCTGGTTCACTCCTGGCTCACTCCCGGCTCACTCCCGGCTCACTCCTGGCTCACTCCTCGCTCACTCCCGGCTCACTCCTCGCTCACTCCTCGCTTACTCACTCGCTCACTCCTGGCTCACTCCTGAATCACTCCCGACTCACTCCCGGCTCACTCCCGGCTCACTCCTCGCTCACTCCTCGCTCACTCCCGGCTTACTCCCGGCTCACTCCTGGTTCACTCCTGGCTCACTCCTGGCTCACTCCCGGCTCACTCCCGGCTCACTCCTCGCTCACTCCCGGCTCACTCTTCGCTCACTCACTCGCTCACTCCTCGCTCACTCCCGGCTCACTCCCGGCTCACTCCCGGCTTACTCCCGGTTCACTCCCGGCTCACTCCTTGCTCACTCCCGACTCACTCCCGGCTCACTCCCGGCTCACTCCCGGTTCACTCCCGGTTCACTCCCGGCTCACTCCTCGCTCACTCACTCGCTCACTCTTGGTTCACTCCTGGCTCACTCCTTGCTCACTCCCGACTCACTCCCGGCTCACTCCCGGCTCACTCCCGGTTCACTCCCGGTTCACTCCCGGCTCACTCCTCGCTCACTCACTCGCTCACTCTTGGTTCACTCCTGGCTCACTCCTGGTTCACTCTCGGCTCACTCCCGGCTCACTCCTCGCTCACTCACTCCTCGCTCACTCACTCGCTCACTCCTGGTTCACTCCTGGCTCACTCCCGGCTCACTCCCGGCTCACTCCCGGCTCACTCCTCGCTCACTCCCGGCTTACTCCCGGCTTACTCCTGGTTCACTCCTGGCTCACTCCGGCTCACTTCCGGCTCACTCCTCGCTCACTCCCGGCTCACTCTTCGCTCACTTACTCGCTCACTCCCGACTCACTCTTTGCTCACTCACTCGCTCACTCCTGGTTCACTCCTGGCTCACTCCCGGCTCACTCCTCGCTCACTCCTCGCTCACTCACTCGCTCACTCTTGGTTCACTCCTGGCTCACTCCTGGTTCACTCTCGGCTCACTCCCGGCTCACTCCTCGCTCACTCACTCCTCGCTCACTCACTCGCTCACTCCTGGTTCACTCCCGGCTCACTCCCGGCTCACTCCGGCTCACTCACTCGCTCACTCCTGGTTCACTTCTGGCTCACTCCCGGCTCACTCCTCGCTCACTCCCGGCTCACTCCCGGCTCACTCCCGGCTCACTCCCGGCTCACTCCCGGCTCACTCCCGGCTCACTCCCGGCTCACTCCCGGCTTACTCCCGGTTCACTCCCGGCTCACTCCTCGCTCACTCACTCGCTCACTCTTGGTTCACTCCTGGCTCACTCCTGGTTCACTCTCGGCTCACTCCCGGCTCACTCCTCGCTCACTCACTCCTCGCTCACTCACTCGCTCACTCCTGGTTCACTCCTGGCTCACTCCCGGCTCACTCCCGGCTCACTCCTCGCTCACTCACTCGCTCACTCTTGGTTCACTCCTGGCTCACTCCTGGTTCACTCCCGGCTCACTCCCGGCTTACTCCTGGCTCACTCCTCGCTCACTCCCGGCTCACTCCTCGCTCACTCACTCGCTCACTCCTCGCTCACTCACTCGCTCACTCCTGGTTCACTCCTGGCTCACTCCTGGCTCACTCCCGGCTCACTCCCGGTTCACTCCTCGCTCACTCCCGGCTCACTCTTCGCTCACTCCTCGCTCACTCCCGGCTCACTCCCGGCTCACTCCCGGCTTACTCCCGGTTCACTCCCGGCTCACTCCTTGCTCACTCCCGACTCACTCCCGGCTCACTCCCGGTTCACTCCCGGTTCACTCTCGGCTCACTCCTCGCTCACTCACTCGCTCACTCTTGGTTCACTCCTGGCTCACTCCTGGTTCACTCCTGAATCACTCCCGATTCACTCCCGGCTCACTCCCGGCTCACTCTTCGCTCACTCCTCACTCACTCCTCACTCACTCCTTACTCACTCTTCACTCACTCCTTACTCACTCCTCACTCACTCCTCACTCACTCACTCACTCACTTACTTACTCACTTACTCCTCACTCACTCTCACTCACTCACTCACTCACTCATTCACTCACTCACGCACGCACCCCATCCACGTCGCTAACCCATGTGCACACTGCAAACGAAGTAAAGTTCACATGTGTTTGCAGGTTTCCAATACAATGTCTGGTAACGGAATTAACACTTACTCATTTTACAAGTACACTCATAAAAAAAGTAAACAAAGACATTGCTTCGCTGTGGTCACACACAAACACACACACACACACACATTTAAATTTTTGTCTACAAATTATGGATTTCCTACTTACCGACATTTAAAAAAATTTTTTTTGAGTCGCCAAAAATCTTTGCATGTTTTTGACACCACAGACGCGTGCTTCGCGCGCGCTACTTAACTTTTTATTTTTTACCTTTTAAAAATAAATTACAACAATAAATGTATAGATAATATTTATACAAATTTGACAGCTGTCAAAATTCAATTGCAATGACAGCTACTCTTGCAACACGAAGTAAGCGCAGCGAGAGAACCAATTGGCATCGCGGAAAAGCGACAACAATGATCTTCGAGAAATGCGAGCAATCGACTTTACATGCCTTTTTTTAGATAGGAGGACTAGAACATGCACGCGCTTCGCGCGCGCCAACTGTTATTTTTTTATTTGTTATTACACCCTGCATAAAATTACTATTGCATATAACATATATACAACTCGTTTATTTCTTAAACATTTCGGCCTTTGAAAAAAGGTTACATAGCTTAATTACATAATAACATAGGACTCTTAATGACTATTTACGCTTTTCTTTGTCATTTCTCGTCTTTAATACATTTTTCATCCATTTTGTACCTATATCTACCTCTGATAACATTTTCCTAACAGAGAAATTTTGTCTTCGCAATTCTGTAAATTCTTCTAATATTGGTTCTAAAGTCTCTACTTTTAAATTGTATAGCCTACACTTTTTCCTTTTTCCAATATCTATTCCCTAATGCCTCGTTTCCGCACTTAAATCTCGCTATCATAGACTAACTCCCTACTCTTATTTTACCCCACTAAAATATACAAAAGCTTCTCATCTATTTTTATTTCTTTGTACACTCTATTATATTTTGCCCATATTATTTTTTCATATCTTCCTTGTTTTTGTTCGTCTCTGTTTATCTTTCTAACCCTTCCAGTGAGAAATAACCATCAAATCGACATCAATTTGATTTGATCAATGCAATTTATATCAATTCTCCCTTAATTTGATATCAATTTGATGGGTTATTTTTCTAACTAAGTTATGTATATACATAAAGTTTTTTCATAGAATTCCTGATAAGTTTCAGAAATAGTTCCGTTGATTTATTTAAAAAAAATTGATATTTGAAAATATGAGGTGCTATTTTCCCCTGGCACCTCATTAATAAAAATTGAACGTTTTAACAGCAGTTATACTTGCACCCGTAATAGTTCTAGAGTTTTTGATAGATTTTAACAATAGTTCTGTATTCTACATTAAATATATTTAAACAATTTTTTAATTATACGGCTGGCACCGCACTAAAAAAGTAAACTACCATTTTATAGCGAGTTCCAGACGATTACATAGCATTTTTCAATAGTTCAGCAATAGTTCCAAAGCTTTTTGCAGGTTTCGTCGACAATTCCGGTCTTTAAGCATGTTTAAACAATTTTTTTATTAGACGGTTGGCACCGCACTACAAGAGTAAACTACTATTTTATAGCAAATTCCAGACGAGTACATAGCATTTTTCAATAGTTCTGCAATAGTTCTAAAGCTTTTTGTAGATTTTGTCGACAGTTCCGGTCTTTAAACATTTTTAAACAATTTTTTATTTGATCCTGTCTCGCACTATCAGATATGAATACTACGCTATGGTATTTAAACTTCAGCCAATTTTATGGTATCTGATAGGTATGTGTTAATAATGTAATTGACATTTTTTAAATTTTAGAGTTGGGTTAGTTAATCTAATTTTTAACTAAGTTAATGAAATTTAATTGATTATGAAATGAATTCTATTATGTTAAAAGTTACGTAAATAAATACTAATTCTATTAAATTTACGTTAAGATTAATTTGTTTCTAGTTTAAGTAAAAGTTAATTTTGAGAAACTTTTTTATATTAAATTAAAAAGTCATATGATTTGTTTAAGTTAAATTACCAACATAATTACAATATTATTTGTGAAATATATTTAATTTTAATATAATATTTTATTTGTAAATCAACTTACAATGTCGCTCTATTGTTAACCAGTAATTCATGACATGTATAAATACTTATCCTTAGAGGTTTAGAAAGAGGTTACTTATAAATACCATTGTTTGTCAAACGAACTGTCGATAAAACCTACAAAAAGCTTTGAAACTATTGCAGAAATATATTGGAGAATGCTGTGTGGTTGTCTGGAACTCGCTATAAAATTGTAGTTTACTCTTGTAGTGCGGTGCCAGCCGTCTAATAAACAAATCGCCTAAAAATGCTAAAAACCGGAACTGTCGACAAAACCTGCATAAAGATTTGGAACTATTGCAAAACTATTAAAAAATGCTATGTACTCGTCTGGAACTTGCTATAAAATGGTAGTTTACTCTTGTAGTGGAGTGCCAGCAGTCTAATAAAAAAAATTGTTTAAAAATACTTAAAGATCGAAAATGTCGACGAAACCTATAAAAAGCTTTGTCACTATTGCAGAACTATTGAAAAATGTTATGTACTCGTCTGGAACTCACTATAAAATGGTAGTTTACTCCTGTAGTGCGGTGCCAGCCGTCTAATAAACAAATTACCTAAAAATGCTTAAAGACCGGAACTGTCGACGAAACCTGCAAAAAGCTTTGGAACTATTGCAGAACTATTGAGAAATGCTATGTACTCGTCTGAAACTCGCTATAAAATTGTAGTTTACTTTTGTAGTGCGGTGCCAGCCGTCTAATAAAAAAATTTTTTTAAATACTTAAAGACCGGAACTGTCGACGAAACCTGCAAAAAGCTTTGGAACTATTGCAGAACTATTGAGAAATGCTAAGTACTCGTCTGAAACTCGCTATAAAATGGTAGGTTACTCTTGTAGTGCGGTGCCAGCCGTCTAATAAAAAAATTTTTTTTAAATGCTTAAAGACTGAAACTGTCGACGAAACCTACAAAAAACTTTAACACTATTGCAGAACTATTAAAATATGCTATGTACTCTTCTGGAATTCGCTATAAAATAGTAGTTTACTCTTGTAGTACGGTGCCAGCCGTCTAATAAAGAAATTGCTTAAAAATGCTTAAAGACCGGAACTGTCGACGAAACCTGCAAAAAGCTTTGGAACTATTGCAGAACTATTAAAATATGCTATGTACTCGTCTGGAACTCGCTATAAAATGGTAGTTTACTCTTGTAGTGCGGTGCCAGCCGTCTAATAAAGAAATTGCTTAAAAATGCTTAAAGACCGGAACTGTCGACGAAACCTGCAAAAAGCTTTGAAACTATTGCAGAACTATTGAAAAATGCTATGTACTTGTCTGGAACTCGCTATAAAATTGTAGTTTACTCTTGTAGTGCGGTGCCAGCCGTCTAATAAAAAAATTCTTTAAAAATGCTTAAAGACCGAAACTGTCGACGAAACCTACAAAAAACTTTGTCACTATTGCAGAACTATTAAAATATGTACTTGTCTGGAACTCGCTATAAAATTGTAATTTATTCTTGTAGTGCGGTGCCAGCCGTCTAATTAAAAAATTCTTAAAAATGCTCAAAGACCGGAACTGTCGACGAAACCTACAGAAAGCTTTGTCACTATTGCAGAACTATTAAAATATGTTATGTATTCGTCTGGATCTCGCTATAAAATGGTAATTTACTCTTGTAGTGCGGTGTTAGCCGTCTAATAAAAAAATTGTTTAAAAATGCTTAAAAACCGGAACTGTCGACGAAATCTGCAAAAAGCTTTGGACCTATTGCAGAACTATTAAAACATGCTATGTACTCTTCTGAAATTCGCTATAAAATGGTAGTTTACTCTTGTAGTGCGGTGCCAGCGGTCTACTAAAAAATTGTTTTAAAATACTTAAAGACCGGAAGTGTCGACAAAACCTGCAAAAAGCTTTGAAACTATTGCAGAACTATTAAAATATGTTATGTACTCGTCTGGCACTCGCTATAAAATGGTAGTTTACTCTTGTAGTGCGGTGCCAGCCGTCTAATAAAAAAATTGCTTAAAAATGCTTAAAGACCGGAACTGTCGACGAAATCTACAAAAGCTTTGACATTATTGCAGAACTTTTAGAAAATGTCATAAAGTTGACTGAAACTCGCCAAACAGTGGTACTTTACTCTTGTGGTGCAATGCCAACAGCCAAATTAAAAAACTGTTTAAATATATTTAATGTACAGAACTATTGCTAAAATCTAACACATATTTATCAAGTAATTTTTAATTATCTTAATTATCTTTTTTGCCAATACATTAAATATAATTATAATTCTTTTTTTATTTGTATTAATTAAAAAATTAATATATCGTTATGTAAAATGTATATTTTTAATTGCAGGTACGTTTAACTGAATATCATATCTAATTGTATATAATTGTATGTGGCGCCATATATAATGCTGTGTTAGTAGTGCATTTTGTATATAATTATATATAGCATTATATACAACTATATAGTCATATATAGCCATATATATTAATGTGGCTAATCTGGGTCCATATATAATCAGATATAGCACCATATCTAATTTTATATAATTGTATGTGACGCCAGATATAATGCTATGTGAGCATCCTATATATAATTATATATAGCATTATATATGGCGCCATATACAATTAGATATGCAGACTTGCCCGCTAGTTAGAGCGCGGCGCCGTCGATAGGCGGCGTACTCTCTCAGGAGCAAAGTGCAGTCGATCGGCTACATAAAGATCACTCGTAGCGTGGTTAAGGCAAGCAAAAATTAGCTTCTTGTTCCTGTCTGATGTGGAAGAGGACTGCCACTATTTTTATGATTTACTCATTAGAAATATCTATATATGGTTATTTATATATAAATATTTATATATCTGTATATGGTTACATACAATCTGATTGTATATAATGTTAATTATATATAATCATATATGATTATATATAATTATATGTGGTTGTATATAATTATATATGGCTATGTGGTTATATATGTTTATATATGGTTACATACAATCGTATACGATTGTATAATGCCATTTTTTTATATGATTGTATATAATGTCATTTGAAGATCTGAAGAAAATAATGTTATTGAACTTTTTCGAGAAAGAAATCTTGATATCTCAAAATTGAGTGTACCAATTTATTTGGATTGGTTGCAATTGAAAACTCACATTAATATTATCTCATGAAAAATAATTTAGATATAATTGTATATAATTATTTTTTCTCGGAAAGATTCATATATAGACTCAGTTGTTCTTATTCTTTCATATATGAAACTATATATGACTTTATAGGATTATATATATATCTATATATGATTACTCAACTTCAATAGGTACAATCAGATATGACCTGATATTATTATAATCATATAAAGCATTTGCATTTCTTCAGATATAAGCCGGCAAGAACAATGGAGTCCATATATAAAAATATATATAAATATATATAAATTATATATAAATTATATATAGTGCCCATAAATAATTTATATATAATTATATATGCTGGTATATATAAATCATATATAATTACATATAATTATATATAACGTCATATATAATTATACCTAAATTATGTTTTCCTGAAATAATATTAATGTGAGTTTTCAATTGCAACCAATCCAATTAAATCGGTACACTCAATTTTGAGATATCAAGATTTCTTTCTCGTAAATTCATTATTTACATTATACATAATAATTTTGTTTTAGTAAAATGAAATTGTATGTAGGCACATTGTAAAGCCTCTTGAATGGCAAACTGGATTTACATGTGTGTATATTACATAAGAATCTGATCTGAAGAAAATAATGTTATTGAACTTTTACGAGAAAGAAATCTTGATATCTCAAAATTGAATGTACCGATTTAATTGGATTGATTGCAATTAAAAACTCACATTAATATTATCTTATGAAGAAATAATTTAGATATAATTATATATGACGTATTTAAATATATTTGATTGATTTTATTGATCTTTCGACTGATTTGTGAATGTATATGTACTTAACGTTTTTTTTTTTTTACTTTTATAAGGTTTTGATAGAATTTATCTTCTTTTTGTAAAAATCAAGTGATAGTGTTCCTTACATAATTTTATTTAAATTGATTTATTTATTATACATTATTCATTTTTTAATTATAAACATATGTAGATGTACATAACATTATTAATATTTATATTGAATATACATGTATACGGCAATCATATTTGTTAATGCACATATGTATAAATTCTAATAACAATATTAGTAAAAACACAATATAAACACAACAAATAACATTAATATAAATAAAATTATATATGTATACACATATATACAGGGTGACAGCTAACTGGCAGCCAATCTGTAATAGATAGATATATATAGATATACTAATAGATAGATGTATAGATATACTAATATAGAAATAAACATAAATATATATATATATATTTACGTTTATTTGTATATTAATATATCTATTAGTATATTTGTATACATCTATCTATTAGTATATCTATATATATATATACATATATCTATCTATTACAGATTGGCTGCCGGTTAGCTGTCACCCTGTATATATGCATATACATATATAATTTTAATTATATTAATGTTATTTGTTGTGTTTATATTGTGTTTTACTAATATTGTTATTAAAATCTATACATATGTGCATTAACAAATATGATTGCCGTATAGTCATGTATATTCAATATAAATATTAATAATGTTACGTACATCTACATATGTTTATAATTAAAAAATGAATAATGTATAATAAATAAATCAATTTAAATAAAATTATGTAAGGAACAAACTATCACTTGATTTTTACAAAAAGAAGATAAATTCTACCAAAATATAACCAAAATATATTTTTACCTTATAAAAGTAAAAAAGAAACGTCAAGTACATACACATTCAAAAATCAGTACAAGATCAATAAAATTAATCAAATATATTTAAAAAACTTCGAAAAATCCTCCAAAGAATAAAAATTTATTCAAAAATTATTTAAGAAATGAAAATGTTTACCAATTATAAATATTGAAACAAAAACTTAACATGTTCGAGTAGCATTAATTATATACTTGTATACTTATCAATATCAATAACATAATATTTATACCTTCTTTTTTCTTATCTTATTTTAATCCTGATCCTTATCTTGTTTCCCGTTTCTTTCTCTCTTTCTCTCTTTTTTTCGTACCACACAATTTTTTTTTCTTAATTTTATATTCTCAACTGCGAGGTTATTTAATTCGCCATACAATATTTTTAGCAGTAATGCCTGTAATTGTCAACTATATATTTAAACTTATTATAATAAGAACTTAATTAATATACATACATTTACATAACAATATATCAATTTTTTAATCAATACAAATAAAAAAATTATAATTATATTTAATGTATTGGCAAAAAAAATAATTAAGATAATTAAGAATTACTTGATAAATACGTGTTTCTGTCGTGGCGTCCAACGTCTCTTCCTTACCCTTCTAACAGCGATGGTGATACAAAAATGGTTATATCATAATATTATTATATTAAATTAAATATGTCATAATATATTGTATTAAATTTCAACTTACTTTGTTAAGCATCAGTTAAACGTATCTGCAATTCAAAACAAATACTCTCTGCTATTTTATAATCTTCCAGTCTAAGTAATTTTTTCCCGGTATTTTTCCGGGAAATACACTATGCAGACTTGCCCGCTAGTTAGAGCGCGGCGCCGTCGATAGGCGGCGTACTCTCTCAGGAGCAAAGTGCAGTCGATCGGCTACATAAAGATCACTCGTAGCGTGGTTAAGGCAAGCAAAAATTAGCTTCTTGTTCCTGTCTGATGTGGAAGAGGACTGCCACTATTTTTATGATTTACTCATTAGAAATATCTATATATGGTTATTTATATATAAATATTTATATATCTGTATATGGTTACATACAATCTGATTGTATATAATGTTAATTATATATAATCATATATGATTATATATAATTATATGTGGTTGTATATAATTATATATGGCTATGTGGTTATATATGTTTATATATAGTTACATACAATCGTATACGATTGTATAATGCCATTTTTTTATATGATTGTATATAATGTCATTTGAAGATTTGAAGAAAATAATGTTATTGAACTTTTACGAGAAAGAAATCTTGATATCTCAAAATTGAGTGTACCAATTTATTTGGATTGGTTGCAATTGAAAACTCACATTAATATTATCTCATGAAAAAATAATTTAGATATAATTATATATAATTATTTTTTCTCGGAAAGATGCATATATAGACTCAGTTGTTCTTATTCTTTCATATATGAAACTATATATGACTTTATAGGATTATATATATATATCTATATATGATTACTCAACTTCAATAGGTACAATCAGATATGACCTGATATTATTATATATAATCATATAAAGCATTTGCATTTCTTCAGATATAAGCCGGCAAGAACAATGGAGTCCATATATAAAAATATATAAAAATATATATAAATTATATATAAATTATATATAGTGCCCATAAATAATTTATATATAATTATATATGCTGGTATATATAAATCATATATAATTACATATAATTATATATAACGTCATATATAATTATATCTAAATTATGTTTTCCTGAAATAATATTAATGTGAGTTTTCAATTGCAACCAATCCAATTAAATCGGTACACTCAATTTTGAGATATCAAGATTTCTTTCTCGTAAATTCATTATTTACATTATACATAATAATTTTGTTTTAGTAAAATGAAATTGTATGTAGGCACATTGTAAAGCCTCTTGAATGGCAAACTGGATTTACATGTGTGTATATTACATATGAATCTGATCTGAAGAAAATAATGTTATTGAACTTTTACGAGAAAGAAATCTTGATATCTCAAAATTGAATGTACCGATTTAATTGGATTGATTGCAATTAAAAACTCACATTAATATTATCTTATGAAAAAATCATTTAGATATAATTATATATGACGTATTTAAATATATTTGATTGATTTTATTGATCTTTCGACTGATTTGTGAATGTATATGTACTTAACGTTTTTTTTTTACTTTTATAAGGTTTTGATAGAATTTATCTTCTTTTTGTAAAAATCAAGTGATAGTGTTTCTTACATAATTTTATTTAAATTGATTTATTTATTATACATTATTCATTTTTTAATTATAAACATATGTAGATGTACATAACATTATTAATATTTATATTGAATATACATGTATACGGCAATCATATTTGTTAATGCACATATGTATAAATTCTAATAACAATATTAGTAAAAACACAATATAAACACAACAAATAACATTAATATAAATAAAATTATATATGTATATACATATATACAGGGTGACAGCTAACTGGCAGCCAATCTGTAATAGATAGATATATATAGATATACTAATAGATAGATGCATAGATATACTAATATAGAAATAAACATAAATATATATATATATATTTACGTTTATTTGTATATTAATATATCTATTAGTATATTTGTATACATCTATCTATTAGTATATCTATATATATATACATATATCTATCTATTACAGATTGGCTGCCGGTTAGCTGTCACCCTGTATATATGCATATACATATATAATTTTAATTATATTAATGTTATTTGTTGTGTTTATATTGTGTTTTACTAATATTGTTATTAAAATTTATACATATGTGCATTAACAAATATGATTGCCGTATAGTCATGTATATTCAATATAAATATTAATAATGTTACGTACATCTACATATGTTTATAATTAAAAAATGAATAATGTATAATAAATAAATCAATTTAAATAAAATTATGTAAGGAACAAACTATCACTTGATTTTTACAAAAAGAAGATAAATTCTACCAAAATATAACCAAAATATATTTTTACCTTATAAAAGTAAAAAAGAAACGTCAAGTACATACACATTCAAAAATCAGTACAAGATCAATAAAATTAATCAAATATATTTAAAAAACTTCGAAAAATCCTCCAAAGAATAAAAATTTATTCGAAAATTATTTAAGAAATGAAAATGTTTACCAATTATAAATATTGAAACAAAAACTTAACATGTTCGAGTAGCATTAATTATATTCTTGTATACTTATCAATATCAATAACATAATATTTATACCTTCTTTTTTCTTATCTTATTTTAATCCTGATCCTTATCTTGTTTCCCGTTTCTTTCTCTCTTTCTCTCTTTTTTTCGTACCACACAATTTTTTTTTCTTAATTTTATATTCTCAACTGCGAGGTTATTTAATTCGCCATACAATATTTTTAGCAGTAATGCCTGTAATTGTCAACTATATATTTAAACTTATTATAATAAGAACTTAATTAATATACATACATTTACATAACAATATATCAATTTTTTAATCAATACAAATAAAAAAATTATAATTATATTTAATGTATTGGCAAAAAAAATAATTAAGATAATTAAGAATTACTTGATAAATACGTGTTTCTGTCGTGGCGTCCAACGTCTCTTCCTTACCCTTCTAACAGCGATGGTGATACAAAAATGGTTATATCATAATATTATTATATTAAATTAAATATGTCATAATATATTGTATTAAATTTCAACTTACTTTGTTAAGCATCAGTTAAACGTATCTGCAATTCAAAACAAATACTCTCTGCTATTTTATAATCTTCCAGTCTAAGTAATTTTTTCCCGGTATTTTTCTTGCTTCTTTTTGTGTCTTTCCGTCTCTCGTTAAACAGTCAAACTGTCAAAAACTGTCAACTATATAAACTGTCAAACTTCACACACGAACGAAGCGAGTCAAGCGCGAGACAGCCAATCGCGATCGGAATAAAGAGGCAACAATGCAATCGCGATTAGCAGGCAACTTTAGGGTTACATGGCTATTTTATAAGAGGACTAGAACATGCACGCGCTTCGCGCGCGCCAACTGTTATTTTTTTATTTGTTATTACACCCTGCATAAAATTACTATTGCATATAACATATATACAACTCGTTTATTTCTTAAACATTTCGGCCTTTGAAAAAAGGTTACATAGCTTAATTACATAATAACATAGGACTCTTAATGACTATTTACGCTTTTCTTTGTCATTTCTCGTCTTTAATACATTTTTCATCCATTTTGTACCTATATCTACCTCTGATAACATTTTCCTAACAGAGAAATTTTGTCTTCGCAATTCTGTAAATTCTTCTAATATTGGTTCTAAAGTCTCTACTTTTAAATTGTATAGCCTACACTTTTTCCTTTTTCCAATATCTATTCCCTAATGCCTCGTTTCCGCACTTAAATCTCGCTATCATAGACTAACTCCCTACTCTTATTTTACCCCACTAAAATATACAAAAGCTTCTCATCTATTTTTATTTCTTTGTACACTCTATTATATTTTGCCCATATTATTTTTTCATATCTTCCTTGTTTTTGTTCGTCTCTGTTTATCTTTCTAACCCTTCCAGTGAGAAATAACCATCAAATCGACATCAATTTGATTTGATCAATGCAATTTATATCAATTCTCCCTTAATTTGATATCAATTTGATGGGTTATTTTTCTAACTAAGTTATGTATATACATAAAGTTTTTTCATAGAATTCCTGATAAGTTTCAGAAATAGTTCCGTTGATTTATTTAAAAAAATTGATATTTGAAAATATGAGGTGCTATTTTCCCCTGGCACCTCATTAATAAAAATTGAACGTTTTAACAGCAGTTATACTTGCACCCGTAATAGTTCTAGAGTTTTTGATAGATTTTAACAATAGTTCTGTATTCTACATTAAATATATTTAAACAATTTTTTAATTATACGGCTGGCACCGCACTAAAAAAGTAAACTACCATTTTATAGCGAGTTCCAGACGATTACATAGCATTTTTCAATAGTTCAGCAATAGTTCCAAAGCTTTTTGCAGGTTTCGTCGACAATTCCGGTCTTTAAGCATGTTTAAACAATTTTTTTATTAGACGGTTGGCACCGCACTACAAGAGTAAACTACTATTTTATAGCAAATTCCAGACGAGTACATAGCATTTTTCAATAGTTCTGCAATAGTTCTAAAGCTTTTTGTAGATTTTGTCGACAGTTCCGGTCTTTAAACATTTTTAAACAATTTTTTATTTGATCCTGTCTCGCACTATCAGATATGAATACTACGCTATGGTATTTAAACTTCAGCCAATTTTATGGTATCTGATAGGTATGTGTTAATAATGTAATTGACATTTTTTAAATTTTAGAGTTGGGTTAGTTAATCTAATTTTTAACTAAGTTAATGAAATTTAATTGATTATGAAATGAATTCTATTATGTTAAAAGTTACGTAAATAAATACTAATTCTATTAAATTTACGTTAAGATTAATTTGTTTCTAGTTTAAGTAAAAGTTAATTTTGAGAAACTTTTTTATATTAAATTAAAAAGTCATATGATTTGTTTAAGTTAAATTACCAACATAATTACAATATTATTTGTGAAATATATTTAATTTTAATATAATATTTTATTTGTAAATCAACTTACAATGTCGCTCTATTGTTAACCAGTAATTCATGACATGTATAAATACTTATCCTTAGAGGTTTAGAAAGAGGTTACTTATAAATACCATTGTTTGTCAAACGAACTGTCGATAAAACCTACAAAAAGCTTTGAAACTATTGCAGAAATATATTGGAGAATGCTGTGTGGTTGTCTGGAACTCGCTATAAAATTGTAGTTTACTCTTGTAGTGCGGTGCCAGCCGTCTAATAAACAAATCGCCTAAAAATGCTAAAAACCGGAACTGTCGACAAAACCTGCATAAAGATTTGGAACTATTGCAAAACTATTAAAAAATGCTATGTACTCGTCTGGAACTTGCTATAAAATGGTAGTTTACTCTTGTAGTGGAGTGCCAGCAGTCTAATAAAAAAAATTGTTTAAAAATACTTAAAGATCGAAAATGTCGACGAAACCTATAAAAAGCTTTGTCACTATTGCAGAACTATTGAAAAATGTTATGTACTCGTCTGGAACTCACTATAAAATGGTAGTTTACTCCTGTAGTGCGGTGCCAGCCGTCTAATAAACAAATTACCTAAAAATGCTTAAAGACCGGAACTGTCGACGAAACCTGCAAAAAGCTTTGGAACTATTGCAGAACTATTGAGAAATGCTATGTACTCGTCTGAAACTCGCTATAAAATTGTAGTTTACTTTTGTAGTGCGGTGCCAGCCGTCTAATAAAAAAATTTTTTTTAAATACTTAAAGACCGGAACTGTCGACGAAACCTGCAAAAAGCTTTGGAACTATTGCAGAACTATTGAGAAATGCTAAGTACTCGTCTGAAACTCGCTATAAAATGGTAGGTTACTCTTGTAGTGCGGTGCCAGCCGTCTAATAAAAAAATTTTTTTAAATGCTTAAAGACTGAAACTGTCGACGAAACCTACAAAAAACTTTAACACTATTGCAGAACTATTAAAATATGCTATGTACTCTTCTGGAATTCGCTATAAAATAGTAGTTTACTCTTGTAGTACGGTGCCAGCCGTCTAATAAAGAAATTGCTTAAAAATGCTTAAAGACCGGAACTGTCGACGAAACCTGCAAAAAGCTTTGGAACTATTGCAGAACTATTAAAATATGCTATGTACTCGTCTGGAACTCGCTATAAAATGGTAGTTTACTCTTGTAGTGCGGTGCCAGCCGTCTAATAAAGAAATTGCTTAAAAATGCTTAAAGACCGGAACTGTCGACGAAACCTGCAAAAAGCTTTGAACTATTGCAGAACTATTAAAATATGCTATGTACTCGTCTGGAACTCGCTATAAAATGGTAGTTTACTCTTGTAGTGCGGTGCCAGCCGTCTAATAAAGAAATTGCTTAAAAATGCTTAAAGACCGGAACTGTCGACGAAACCTGCAAAAAGCTTTGAAACTATTGCAGAACTATTGAAAAATGCTATGTACTTGTCTGGAACTCGCTATAAAATTGTAGTTTACTCTTGTAGTGCGGTGCCAGCCGTCTAATAAAAAAATTCTTTAAAAATGCTTAAAGACCGAAACTGTCGACGAAACCTACAAAAAACTTTGTCACTATTGCAGAACTATTAAAATATGTACTTGTCTGGAACTCGCTATAAAATTGTAATTTATTCTTGTAGTGCGGTGCCAGCCGTCTAATTAAAAAATTCTTAAAAATGCTCAAAGACCGGAACTGTCGACGAAACCTACAGAAAGCTTTGTCACTATTGCAGAACTATTAAAATATGTTATGTATTCGTCTGGATCTCGCTATAAAATGGTAATTTACTCTTGTAGTGCGGTGTTAGCCGTCTAATAAAAAAATTGTTTAAAAATGCTTAAAAACCGGAACTGTCGACGAAATCTGCAAAAAGCTTTGGACCTATTGCAGAACTATTAAAACATGCTATGTACTCTTCTGAAATTCGCTATAAAATGGTAGTTTACTCTTGTAGTGCGGTGCCAGCGGTCTACTAAAAAATTGTTTTAAAATACTTAAAGACCGGAAGTGTCGACAAAACCTGCAAAAAGCTTTGAAACTATTGCAGAACTATTAAAATATGTTATGTACTCGTCTGGCACTCGCTATAAAATGGTAGTTTACTCTTGTAGTGCGGTGCCAGCCGTCTAATAAAAAAATTGCTTAAAAATGCTTAAAGACCGGAACTGTCGACGAAATCTACAAAAGCTTTGACATTATTGCAGAACTTTTAGAAAATGTCATAAAGTTGACTGAAACTCGCCAAACAGTGGTACTTTACTCTTGTGGTGCAATGCCAACAGCCAAATTAAAAAACTGTTTAAATATATTTAATGTACAGAACTATTGCTAAAATCTATCAGGAACTTTAGAACTATTACGGGTGCAAGTAGAACTGCTGTTAAAATGTTCAATTTTCATTAATGAGGTGCCACTGAAAGTTAGCACCTCATTTTTTTAAATATTTTATGTATTCGTATGGAACTCGCTATAAAATGGTAATTTACTCTTGTAGTGCGGTGCCAGCCGTCTAATAAAAAAATTGCTTAAAAATGCTTAAAAACCTGATATGTCGACGAAACTTGCAAATAGCTTCGGAATTATTACAGAATTATTGAAAAATGCTATGTACTCGTCTGGAACTCGCTATAAAATGGTAGTTTACTCTTGTAGTGCGGTGCCAGCCGTCTAATAAAAAAATTGCTTAAAAATGCTTAAAAACCTGATATGTCGACGAAACTTGCAAATAGCTTCGGAACTATTACAGAATTATTGAAAAATGCTATGTACTCGTCTGGAACTCGCTATAAAATGGTAGTTTACTCTTGTAGTGCGGTGCCAGCCGTCTAATAAAAAAATTGTTTAAAAATGCTTAAAGACCGGAACTGTCGACGAAACATATAAAAAGCTTTGAAACTATTGCGGAACTGTTAGAAAATGCCATAAAGTTAGTTGAAACTCGCCAAAAAGTGGTACCTTACTCTTGTAGTGCAATGCCAACAGCCAAATTAAAAAACTGTTTAAATATATTTAATGTACAGAACTATTGCTGAAATCTATCAGGAACTCTAGAACTATTACGGGTGCCAGTACTATATTGTTACTCCATCGCTGTTAGAAGGATAGAGAAGAGACGTTGAACCCCACGACAGTAACACATATTTATCAAGTAATTTTTAATTATCTTAATTATCTTTTTTGCCAATACATTAAATATAATTATAATTCTTTTTTTTATTTGTATTAATTAAAAAATTAATATATTGTTATTTAAAATGTATATTTTTAATTGCAGGTATGTTTAACTGAATACCATATCTAATTGTATATAATTGTATGTGGCGCCATATATAATGCTGTGTTAGTAGTGCATTTTGTATATAATTATATATAGCATTATATACAACTATATAGTCATATATAGCCATATATATTAATGTGGCTAATCTGGGTCCATATATAATCAGATATAGCACCATATCTAATTTTATATAATTGTATGTGACGCCAGATATAATGCTATGTGAGCATCCTATATATAATTATATATAGCATTATATATGGCGCCATATACAATTAGATATGCAGACTTGCCCGCTAGTTAGAGCGCGGCGCCGTCGATAGGCGGCGTACTCTCTCAGGAGCAAAGTGCAGTCGATCGGCTACATAAAGATCACTCGTAGCGTGGTTAAGGCAAGCAAAAATTAGCTTCTTGTTCCTGTCTGATGTGGAAGAGGACTGCCACTATTTTTATGATTTACTCATTAGAAATATCTATATATGGTTATTTATATATAAATATTTATATATCTGTATATGGTTACATACAATCTGATTGTATATAATGTTAATTATATATAATCATATATGATTATATATAATTATATGTGGTTGTATATAATTATATATGGCTATGTGGTTATATATGTTTATATATAGTTACATACAATCGTATACGATTGTATAATGCCATTTTTTTATATGATTGTATATAATGTCATTTGAAGATTTGAAGAAAATAATGTTATTGAACTTTTACGAGAAAGAAATCTTGATATCTCAAAATTGAGTGTACCAATTTATTTGGATTGGTTGCAATTGAAAACTCACATTAATATTATCTCATGAAAAAATAATTTAGATATAATTATATATAATTATTTTTTCTCGGAAAGATGCATATATAGACTCAGTTGTTCTTATTCTTTCATATATGAAACTATATATGACTTTATAGGATTATATATATATATCTATATATGATTACTCAACTTCAATAGGTACAATCAGATATGACCTGATATTATTATATATAATCATATAAAGCATTTGCATTTCTTCAGATATAAGCCGGCAAGAACAATGGAGTCCATATATAAAAATATATATAAATATATATAAATTATATATAAATTATATATAGTGCCCATAAATAATTTATATATAATTATATATGCTGGTATATATAAATCATATATAATTACATATAATTATATATAACGTCATATATAATTATATCTAAATTATGTTTTCCTGAAATAATATTAATGTGAGTTTTCAATTGCAACCAATCCAATTAAATCGGTACACTCAATTTTGAGATATCAAGATTTCTTTCTCGTAAATTCATTATTTACATTATACATAATAATTTTGTTTTAGTAAAATGAAATTGTATGTAGGCACATTGTAAAGCCTCTTGAATGGCAAACTGGATTTACATGTGTGTATATTACATATGAATCTGATCTGAAGAAAATAATGTTATTGAACTTTTACGAGAAAGAAATCTTGATATCTCAAAATTGAATGTACCGATTTAATTTGATTGATTGCAATTAAAAACTCACATTAATATTATCTTATGAAGAAATAATTTAGATATAATTATATATGACGTATTTAAATATATTTGATTGATTTTATTGATCTTTCGACTGATTTGTGAATGTATATGTACTTAACGTTTTTTTTTTACTTTTATAAGGTTTTGATAGAATTTATCTTCTTTTTGTAAAAATCAAGTGATAGTGTTTCTTACATAATTTATTTAAATTGATTTATTTATTATACATTATTCATTTTTTAATTATAAACATATGTAGATGTACATAACATTATTAATATTTATATTGAATATACATGTATACGGCAATCATATTTGTTAATGCACATATGTTTAAATTCTAATAACAATATTAGTAAAAACACAATATAAACACAACAAATAACATTAATATAAATAAAATTATATATGTATACATATATACAGGGTGACAGCTAACTGGCAGCCAATCTGTAATAGATAGATATATATAGATATACTAATAGATAGATGTATAGATATACTAATATAGAAATAAACATAAATATATATATATATATTTACGTTTATTTGTATATTAATATATCTATTAGTATATTTGTATACATCTATCTATTAGTATATCTATATATATATATATACATATATCTATCTATTACAGATTGGCTGCCGGTTAGCTGTCACCCTGTATATATGCATATACATATATAATTTTAATTATATTAATGTTATTTGTTGTGTTTATATTGTGTTTTACTAATATTGTTATTAAAATTTATACATATGTGCATTAACAAATATGATTGCCGTATAGTCATGTATATTCAATATAAATATTAATAATGTTACGTACATCTACATATGTTTATAATTAAAAAATGAATAATGTATAATAAATAAATCAATTTAAATAAAATTATGTAAGGAACAAACTATCACTTGATTTTTACAAAAAGAAGATAAATTCTACCAAAATATAACCAAAATATATTTTTACCTTATAAAAGTAAAAAAGAAACGTCAAGTACATACACATTCAAAAATCAGTACAAGATCAATAAAATTAATCAAATATATTTAAAAAACTTCGAAAAATCCTCCAAAGAATAAAAATTTATTCAAAAATTATTTAAGAAATGAAAATGTTTACCAATTATAAATATTGAAACAAAAACTTAACATGTTCGAGTAGCATTAATTATATACTTGTATACTTATCAATATCAATAACATAATATTTATACCTTCTTTTTTCTTATCTTATTTTAATCCTGATCCTTATCTTGTTTCCCGTTTCTTTCTCTCTTTCTCTCTTTTTTTCGTACCACACAATTTTTTTTTCTTAATTTTATATTCTCAACTGCGAGGTTATTTAATTCGCCATACAATATTTTTAGCAGTAATGCCTGTAATTGTCAACTATATATTTAAACTTATTATAATAAGAACTTAATTAATATACATACATTTACATAACAATATATCAATTTTTTAATCAATACAAATAAAAAAATTATAATTATATTTAATGTATTGGCAAAAAAAATAATTAAGATAATTAAGAATTACTTGATAAATACGTGTTTCTGTCGTGGCGTCCAACGTCTCTTCCTTACCCTTCTAACAGCGATGGTGATACAAAAATGGTTATATCATAATATTATTATATTAAATTAAATATGTCATAATATATTGTATTAAATTTCAACTTACTTTGTTAAGCATCAGTTAAACGTATCTGCAATTCAAAACAAATACTCTCTGCTATTTTATAATCTTCCAGTCTAAGTAATTTTTTCCCGGTATTTTTCTTGCTTCTTTTTGTGTCTTTCCGTCTCTCGTTAAACAGTCAAACTGTCAAAAACTGTCAACTATAAACTGTCAAACTTCACACACGAACGAAGCGAGTCAAGCGCGAGACAGCCAATCGCGATCGGAATAAAGAGGCAACAATGCAATCGCGATTAGCAGGCAACTTTAGGGTTACATGGCTATTTTATAAGAGGACTAGAACATGCACGCGCTTCGCGCGCGCCAACTGTTATTTTTTTATTTGTTATTACACCCTGCATAAAATTACTATTGCATATAACATATATACAACTCGTTTATTTCTTAAACATTTCGGCCTTTGAAAAAAGGTTACATAGCTTAATTACATAATAACATAGGACTCTTAATGACTATTTACGCTTTTCTTTGTCATTTCTCGTCTTTAATACATTTTTCATCCATTTTGTACCTATATCTACCTCTGATAACATTTTCCTAACAGAGAAATTTTGTCTTCGCAATTCTGTAAATTCTTCTAATATTGGTTCTAAAGTCTCTACTTTTAAATTGTATAGCCTACACTTTTTCCTTTTTCCAATATCTATTCCCTAATGCCTCGTTTCCGCACTTAAATCTCGCTATCATAGACTAACTCCCTACTCTTATTTTACCCCACTAAAATATACAAAAGCTTCTCATCTATTTTTATTTCTTTGTACACTCTATTATATTTTGCCCATATTATTTTTTCATATCTTCCTTGTTTTTGTTCGTCTCTGTTTATCTTTCTAACCCTTCCAGTGAGAAATAACCATCAAATCGACATCAATTTGATTTGATCAATGCAATTTATATCAATTCTCCCTTAATTTGATATCAATTTGATGGGTTATTTTTCTAACTAAGTTATGTATATACATAAAGTTTTTTCATAGAATTCCTGATAAGTTTCAGAAATAGTTCCGTTGATTTATTTAAAAAAAATTGATATTTGAAAATATGAGGTGCTATTTTCCCCTGGCACCTCATTAATAAAAATTGAACGTTTTAACAGCAGTTATACTTGCACCCGTAATAGTTCTAGAGTTTTTGATAGATTTTAACAATAGTTCTGTATTCTACATTAAATATATTTAAACAATTTTTTAATTATACGGCTGGCACCGCACTAAAAAAGTAAACTACCATTTTATAGCGAGTTCCAGACGATTACATAGCATTTTTCAATAGTTCAGCAATAGTTCCAAAGCTTTTTGCAGGTTTCGTCGACAATTCCGGTCTTTAAGCATGTTTAAACAATTTTTTTATTAGACGGTTGGCACCGCACTACAAGAGTAAACTACTATTTTATAGCAAATTCCAGACGAGTACATAGCATTTTTCAATAGTTCTGCAATAGTTCTAAAGCTTTTTGTAGATTTTGTCGACAGTTCCGGTCTTTAAACATTTTTAAACAATTTTTTATTTGATCCTGTCTCGCACTATCAGATATGAATACTACGCTATGGTATTTAAACTTCAGCCAATTTTATGGTATCTGATAGGTATGTGTTAGTAATGTAATTGACATTTTTTAAATTTTAGAGTTGGGTTAGTTAATCTAATTTTTAACTAAGTTAATGAAATTTAATTGATTATGAAATGAATTCTATTATGTTAAAAGTTACGTAAATAAATACTAATTCTATTAAATTTACGTTAAGATTAATTTGTTTCTAGTTAAAGTAAAAGTTAATTTTGAGAAACTTTTTTATATTAAATTAAAAAGTCATATGATTTGTTTAAGTTAAATTACCAACATAATTACAATATTATTTGTCAAATATATTTAATTTTAATATAATATTTTATTTGTAAATCAACTTACAATGTCGCTCTATTGTTAACCAGTAATTCATGACATGTATAAATACTTATCCTTAGAGGTTTAGAAAGAGGTTACTTATAAATACCATTGTTTGTCAAACGAACTGTCGATAAAACCTACAAAAAGCTTTGAAACTATTGCAGAAATATATTGGAGAATGCTGTGTGGTTGTCTGGAACTCGCTATAAAATTGTAGTTTACTCTTGTAGTGCGGTGCCAGCCGTCTAATAAACAAATCGCCTAAAAATGCTAAAAACCGGAACTGTCGACAAAACCTGCATAAAGATTTGGAACTATTGCAAAACTATTAAAAAATGCTATGTACTCGTCTGGAACTTGCTATAAAATGGTAGTTTACTCTTGTAGTGGAGTGCCAGCAGTCTAATAAAAAAAATTGTTTAAAAATACTTAAAGATCGAAAATGTCGACGAAACCTACAAAAAGCTTTGTCACTATTGCAGAACTATTGAAAAATGTTATGTACTCGTCTGGAACTCACTATAAAATGGTAGTTTACTCCTGTAGTGCGGTGCCAGCCGTCTAATAAACAAATTACCTAAAAATGCTTAAAGACCGGAACTGTCGACGAAACCTGCAAAAAGCTTTGGAACTATTGCAGAACTATTGAGAAATGCTATGTACTCGTCTGAAACTCGCTATAAAATTGTAGTTTACTTTTGTAGTGCGGTGCCAGCCGTCTAATAAAAAAATTTTTTTTAAATACTTAAAGACCGGAACTGTCGACGAAACCTGCAAAAAGCTTTGGAACTATTGCAGAACTATTAAAATATGCTATGTACTCGTCTGGAACTCGCTATAAAATGGTAGTTTACTCTTGTAGTGCGGTGCCAGAGGTCTACTAAAAAATTGTTTAAAAATACTTAAAGACCGGAACTGTCGACGAAACCTGCCAAAAGCTTTGGAACTATTGCAGAACTATTGAGAAATGCTATGTACTCGTCTGAAACTCGCTATAAAATTGTAGGTTACTCTTGTAGTGCGGTGCCAGCCGTCTAATAAAAAAATTTTTTAAAAATGCTTAAAGACTGGAACTGTCGACGAAACCTACAAAAAACTTTAACACTATTGCAGAACTATTAAAATATGCTATGTACTCTTCTGGAATTCGCTATAAAATGGTAGTTTACTCTTGTAGTACGGTGCCAGCGGTCTACTAAAAAATTGTTTAAAAATACTTAAAGACCGGAACTGTCGACGAAACCTGCAAAAAGCTTTGGAACTATTGCAGAACTATTAAAATATGCTATGTACTCGTCTGGAACTCGCTATAAAATGGTAGTTTACTCTTGTAGTGCGGTGCCAGCCGTCTAATAAAGAAATTGCTTAAAAATGCTTAAAGACCGGAACTGTCGACGAAACCTGCAAAAAGCTTTGAAACTATTGCAGAACTATTGAAAAATGCTATGTACTTGTCTGGAACTCGCTATAAAATTGTAGTTTACTCTTGTAGTGCGGTGCCAGCCGTCTAATAAAAAAATTCTTTAAAAATGCTTAAAGACCGAAACTGTCGACGAAACCTACAAAAAACTTTGTCACTATTGCAGAACTATTAAAATATGTACTTGTCTGGAACTCGCTATAAAATTGTAATTTATTCTTGTAGTGCGGTGCCAGCCGTCTAATTAAAAAATTCTTAAAAATGCTCAAAGACCGGAACTGTCGACGAAACCTACAGAAAGCTTTGTCACTATTGCAGAACTATTAAAATATGTTATGTATTCGTCTGGATCTCGCTATAAAATGGTAATTTACTCTTGTAGTGCGGTGTTAGCCGTCTAATAAAAAAATTGTTAAAAAATGCTTAAAAACCGGAACTGTCGACGAAATCTGCAAAAAGCTTTGGACCTATTGCAGAACTATTAAAACATGCTATGTACTCTTCTGAAATTCGCTATAAAATGGTAGTTTACTTTTGTAGTGCGGTGCCAGCGGTCTACTAAAAAATTGTTTTAAAATACTTAAAGACCGGAAGTGTCGACAAAACCTGCAAAAAGCTTTGAAACTATTGCAGAACTATTAAAATATGCTATGTACTCGTCTGGCACTCGCTATAAAATGGTAGTTTACTCTTGTAGTGCGGTGCCAGCCGTCTAATAAAAAAATTGCTTAAAAATGCTTAAAGACCGGAACTGTCGACGAAATCTACAAAAGCTTTGACATTATTGCAGAACTTTTAGAAAATGTCATAAAGTTGACTGAAACTCGCCAAACAGTGGTACTTTACTCTTGTGGTGCAATGCCAACAGCCAAATTAAAAAACTGTTTAAATATATTTAATGTACAGAACTATTGCTAAAATCTATCAGGAACTTTAGAACTATTACGGGTGCAAGTAGAACTGCTGTTAAAATGTTCAATTTTCATTAATGAGGTGCCACTGGAAGTTAGCACCTCATTTTTTTAATTTTATTTTTTAAATATTTTATGTATTCGTATGGAACTCGCTATAAAATGGTAATTTACTCTTGTAGTGCGGTGCCAGCCGTCTAATAAAAAAATTGCTTAAAAATGCTTAAAAACCTGATATGTCGACGAAACTTGCAAATAGCTTCGGAATTATTACAAAATTATTGAAAAATGCTATGTACTCGTCTGGAACTCGCTATAAAATGGTAGTTTACTCTTGTAGTGCGGTGCCAGCCGTCTAATAAAAAAATTGTTTAAAAATGCTCAAAGACCGGAACTGTCGACGAAACATATAAAAAGCTTTGAAACTATTGCGGAACTGTTAGAAAATGCCATAAAGTTAGTTGAAACTCGCCAAAAAGTGGTACCTTACTCTTGTAGTGCAATGCCAACAGCCAAATTAAAAAACTGTTTAAATATATTTAATGTACAGAACTATTGCTGAAATCTATCAGGAACTCTAGAACTATTACGGGTGCCAGTACTATATTGTTACTCCATCGCTGTTAGAAGGATAGAGAAGAGACGTTGAACCCCACGACAGTAACACATATTTATCAAGTAATTTTTAATTATCTTAATTATCTTTTTTGCCAATACATTAAATATAATTATAATTCTTTTTTTTATTTGTATTAATTAAAAAATTAATATATTGTTATGTAAAATGTATATTTTTAATTGCAGGTACGTTTAACTGAATACCATATCTAATTATATATAATTGTATGTGGCGCCATATATAATGCTGTGTTAGTAGTGCATTTTGTATATAATTATATATAGCATTATATACAACTATATAGTCATATATAGCCATATATATTAATGTGGCTAATCTGGGTCCATATATAATCAGATATAGCACCATATCTAATTTTATATAATTGTATGTGACGCCAGATATAATGCTATGTGAGCATCCTATATATAATTATATATAGCATTATATATGGCGCCATATACAATTAGATATGCAGACTTGCCCGCTAGTTAGAGCGCGGCGCCGTCGATAGGCGGCGTACTCTCTCAGGAGCAAAGTGCAGTCGATCGGCTACATAAAGATCACTCGTAGCGTGGTTAAGGCAAGCAAAAATTAGCTTCTTGTTCCTGTCTGATGTGGAAGAGGACTGCCACTATTTTTATGATTTACTCATTAGAAATATCTATATATGGTTATTTATATATAAATATTTATATATCTGTATATGGTTACATACAATCTGATTGTATATAATGTTAATTATATATAATCATATATGATTATATATAATTATATGTGGTTGTATATAATTATATATGGCTATGTGGTTATATATGTTTATATATGGTTACATACAATCGTATACGATTGTATAATGCCATTTTTTTATATGATTGTATATAATGTCATTTGAAGATCTGAAGAAAATAATGTTATTGAACTTTTACGAGAAAGAAATCTTGATATCTCAAAATTGAGTGTACCAATTTATTTGGATTGGTTGCAATTGAAAACTCACATTAATATTATCTCATGAAAAAATAATTTAGATATAATTATATATAATTATTTTTTCTCGGAAAGATGCATATATAGACTCAGTTGTTCTTATTCTTTCATATATGAAACTATATATGACTTTATAGGATTATATATATATATCTATATATGATTACTCAAATTCAATAGGTACAATCAGATATGACCTGATATTATTATATATAATCATATAAAGCATTTGCATTTCTTCAGATATAAGCCGGCAAGAACAATGGAGTCCATATATAAAAATATATATAAATATATATAAATTATATATAAATTATATATAGTGCCTATAAATAATTTATATATAATTATATATGCTGGTATATATAAATCATATATAATTACATATAATTATATATAACGTCATATATAATTATATCTAAATTATGTTTTCCTGAAATAATATTAATGTGAGTTTTCAATTGCAACCAATCCAATTAAATCGGTACACTCAATTTTGAGATATCAAGATTTCTTTCTCGTAAATTCATTATTTACATTATACATAATAATTTTGTTTTAGTAAAATGAAATTGTATGTAGGCACATTGTAAAGCCTCTTGAATGGCAAACTGGATTTACATGTGTGTATATTACATATGAATCTGATCTGAAGAAAATAATGTTATTGAACTTTTACGAGAAAGAAATCTTGATATCTCAAAATTGAATGTACCGATTTAATTTGATTGATTGCAATTAAAAACTCACATTAATATTATCTTATGAAGAAATAATTTAGATATAATTATATATGACGTATTTAAATATATTTGATTGATTTTATTGATCTTTCGACTGATTTGTGAATGTATATGTACTTAACGTTTTTTTTTACTTTTATAAGGTTTTGATAGAATTTATCTTCTTTTTGTAAAAATCAAGTGATAGTGTTCCTTACATAATTTTATTTAAATTGATTTATTTATTATACATTATTCATTTTTTAATTATAAACATATGTAGATGTACATAACATTATTAATATTTATATTGAATATACATGTATACGGCAATCATATTTGTTAATGCACATATGTTTAAATTCTAATAACAATATTAGTAAAAACACAATATAAACACAACAAATAACATTAATATAAATAAAATTATATATGTATATACATATATACAGGGTGACAGCTAACTGGCAGCCAATCTGTAATAGATAGATATATATAGATATACTAATAGATAGATGTATAGATATACTAATATAGAAATAAACATAAATATATATATATATATATTTACGTTTATTTGTATATTAATATATCTATATTAGTATATTTGTATACATCTATCTATTAGTATATCTATATATATATATACATATATCTATCTATTACAGATTGGCTGCCGGTTAGCTGTCACCCTGTATATATGCATATACATATATCATTTTAATTATATTAATGTTATTTGTTGTGTTTATATTGTGTTTTACTAATATTGTTATTAAAATTTATACATATGTGCATTAACAAATATGATTGCCGTATAGTCATGTATATTCAATATAAATATTAATAATGTTACGTACATCTACATATGTTTATAATTAAAAAATGAATAATGTATAATAAATAAATCAATTTAAATAAAATTATGTAAGGAACAAACTATCACTTGATTTTTACAAAAAGAAGATAAATTCTACCAAAATATAACCAAAATATATTTTTACCTTATAAAAGTAAAAAAGAAACGTCAAGTACATACACATTCAAAAATCAGTACAAGATCAATAAAATTAATCAAATATATTTAAAAAACTTCGAAAAATCCTCCAAAGAATAAAAATTTATTCGAAAATTATTTAAGAAATGAAAATGTTTACCAATTATAAATATTGAAACAAAAACTTAACATGTTCGAGTAGCATTAATTATATTCTTGTATACTTATCAATATCAATAACATAATATTTATACCTTCTTTTTTCTTATCTTATTTTAATCCTGATCCTTATCTTGTTTCCCGTTTCTTTCTCTCTTTCTCTCTTTTTTTCGTACCACACAATTTTTTTTTCTTAATTTTATATTCTCAACTGCGAGGTTATTTAATTCGCCATACAATATTTTTAGCAGTAATGCCTGTAATTGTCAACTATGTATTTAAACTTATTATAATAAGAACTTAATTAATATACATACATTTACATAACAATATATCAATTTTTTAATCAATACAAATAAAAAAATTATAATTATATTTAATGTATTGGCAAAAAAATAATTAAGATAATTAAGAATTACTTGATAAATACGTGTTTCTGTCGTGGCGTCCAACGTCTCTTCCTTACCCTTCTAACAGCGATGGTGATACAAAAATGGTTATATCATAATATTATTATATTAAATTAAATATGTCATAATATATTGTATTAAATTTCAACTTACTTTGTTAAGCATCAGTTAAACGTATCTGCAATTCAAAACAAATACTCTCTGCTATTTTATAATCTTCCAGTCTAAGTAATTTTTTCCCGGTATTTTTCTTGCTTCTTTTTGTGTCTTTCCGTCTCTCGTTAAACAGTCAAACTGTCAAAAACTGTCAACTATATAAACTGTCAAACTTCACACACGAACGAAGCGAGTCAAGCGCGAGACAGCCAATCGCGATCGGAATAAAGAGGCAACAATGCAATCGCGATTAGCAGGCAACTTTAGGGTTACATGGCTATTTTATAAGAGGATTTTAAAAAATGCCAAATAAAAAAAATCAACATTTTAATTAAGCATTTATTAACTTATGGAAAAAAATTACACATAGTTATTTATTAAATAATAAAACTGTGTTAATTTACTACAAACGTTATTTTAACTTTTACCTGTCAAAAAGCTCAAACTAACTAGAAAAAGACAAGAAATACTAATCAAAAGTTAAACACTAAATAAAGAAATAGAATCTTAACTTTTGTATATTAATAAGATATGTTTCTAGTAGTGTCCCTGACCATAATGGTTTCACAATACAAAGAGTATTCTTTCATTAATTATAAACAAGATGTTTTAATAAAAATGTAAAGTAAATTTAGTGTTGAAAAGCATAAATAAAAAACTACAAAAATATGAATTGCGGATATTTATAATTGTTACATGATAGTTATACAAAGCAAAAACTCTCTGAAATTTAGATTCGGAAGAACACAATGTCTTAGTGTGATTACAAACCATAAAAAGTTGATATTGATCATTTAACTGATATAAATACTTCGTATCGACTTCCTAAGCGACATATTAGCGCTTTCTGTGAAATTTGTTGTGTAACTATTTGAAAATGGGGGTGAGCCATATTGGGTACAGGTACCTTATTTAATTTTTTTAGTGCATTTATATCGTATTTATTTCTATTATAATACCTTTCTCTTTTTTTATATGTTCCTTTCTTTCATATTTTTGCAATTCCCGCTTCTGCCATGAAAAGCAACTGCGTGAATGTTTTATCATTCTTGGGTAACGGTTGGATGCACATCGGTTATGACCATCTACTGTTAACGTGAATTACTGCATTATAGACGTATAATAACATGTGTAATTCCATCAAATTTTGGGACATTTTTTAGTTAGCAATCAGCGAAAATAATAGCAATCATCAACAATTACATTTGCATAAATGAAAAATACATCAAAATATTAAAATTATAAAATTTATTAAAGATACGTGATTTGTCATGTTGCACTTGTACGCCATTACGCGATGTCACTAACGTCGTTAAACTCTTAACAACAATAAGTTGCATAATCGATCAAACTGGAAGATCTGTCGCATCGTGTGCAAGTAAGATTACGTTAGTTGTTACTGCGTGATATTAAAAAATTTACGAAAGAACCATTTCGGCGTGAAATCTAGAAGTAAAAGGTCGAGTTGACAAAGCACTTGTGGAGTATTACCATGTGCCTACTATCGATCATCACAAATCTCATGACTGTGAAAATGTTTATTTCCTGCTAAGAGACACGATTTGTAAGAGAAGTTGTCGAATTTATTTATACGCGTTAACATCGAAACGATCATTAAAATGACACATAAAAACTCGTTTCTGAAATATAATCAAAAAATAATTTTTATGCGTAGCATAACCTCCAATTTCTCCTTTTTTAAAATTACTCTTTTAAATAATATTGTCATACTTAAATATTGAAGACTGATGGAGTAAAAAATTGATGATGTGAGATAGTGTTCTAAATTTTATATTCACATTACCATAAAAAAATCTTTAAAAATTGCTTAATCGTTTACAAATAGATCAACAACAACTGTGCTGTGTTCTTAAATGCTTTTTTAAACGTTTAATTTGCCAATATTTGTTATTTAACAATTCTGTTTAGTCCATATACTGTGATTAATTAAATTCTTTAACTCTCCTAAACTGTTGACGAATCTTATTAGGAAAATTCAATAGGAAAAATTTCATATTATCTCCTATATTATATAATCTCTCAACATAAAAAATTAGGCAAAGTAACTTAAGCCGATCGCTTTATTTAAGAGTAACGATGGGAGGCGTGGGAGTTTTATCCTTCGCAAAAGACCAATTATCGATTTGCCTCCCTCGCCTTTGTCCCCTTTTTAAAATAACTTGTTCGCATTGTTATGTGATCATTATTTGTAAAGACCAAGGCCGAGTTTTAACAGCAATTAATTTACCCCTTTTCTAGACACACCGGTAATCTTCCATCCTATGTTACACTTACTGTTCTCAAGATGAAATTCAAGCAAGCGCTAAATAAATGTACGGACATAGACTCTCGCGTTATGAACGTTCCTACTTGCTTTTCACGCGTGAAAACGTATGACGGAAGACAATAGGGAAACAGCTTTCGTCAATATTCAATTCCCGATGCGTGACAAAATGCGCGCACGTGCGTGAAACAAAGCGGAGTAAAGAAGAAGCGGTAACGGTGGAGGAACGTTTACGCGCGGCGTGCAGATTGTTCTCTCTTTTCTTCTTTTTTTTCCTTTTCTCTTCTCGCGATGTACAGCTTAAGCCGATGCTGCAAGCCGCTTAACGCTGTCGCGAACCGCACGCGCGCGTAACTCGAGCGAGCTGAAATCATGTATTTAAAGCGATGCATACGCAATTGTTGACTTTGAGTGTTGAATACGCAAACGAACCGTCAAACAAACACGCTGCAATCGAGAGTTACGATGGCGCGAGACGCGCGAAGTAGAGAAATTTTAGAAGATGAACAAGATCGCGCGCAATGCGGCAGGTGTCGATGTAGCGAGTGATGACGCGGAAGAGCGGAAGTATTTTCGAATATTATTTCACGAAATGGAGTCATTAACAGTTTCTAATCCCTCGCATTCACGTGCAATAAAGCAATGAAAGTAATATCACATCTGAAAGAGCTGAAACGTTATCTTACGACTATAACTCTGCATTATACGTATCAGACGATATGTAGAACGTATCATAATTGGATAATTGAAGAGCTGACGCTATATTGAACGTAATGAGTGTTCTGTTAATTAGCGAAGAATTAAAACGTTTCGCCGAGCGGAAAGGGATCAAAAAAATAAACTAAATAAGTAGCGCTTCATTTCTTCAATCGTTTATCTATAATATCTACAATATTTATCTACAATAGGAATTGTAGATGCGATGTATACTCAATCGATCGTATCTGTCTATCTGGCTAATAAAATCGCGAGATAGCATGAGAAACGCGGCAAGCCATCGATAAAAGATTCGGCTTCCGTGAATTCTCCGCCGTGCTCTTTGTTTTTCCGCAGCGGCGAGTGAAATCTGCAATGAGATTAGCATACGGACGAAAATTGGAACGTCTAATTGTCACGTCTACCTGCCGCGACTGAACACGTTCTTTTTTAAAGCGGATGTACAGCGAACTCGTCTCTTCGGCGAAATGAAAAAGTTTCGGTCTCGGGCAACAAAGGATAGCGCTCGCTATTGTCTCCGCGGATCCATATCTCTATTGTATCTTATCACGGAGTTAAGTTTAGTCGGAAGATAGCGGCCTAAAAAATTCGGAAGACGCACACATCGGCAGGATTAAGAATCCTTGCCGAGAAAGCAGAATTTACAACGACTCGAGAGCGTTTTTTTTTTTTTTTGCGTAAGCTGAACATTGTTGCAAAGAAATGATTTTGAAAAATATAGCTGATTTGACGCGATATTTGGAAAGATGTAGCAATATTGCTAAAGGGCTTTCTAAATAAAGATCGAATGTATTTCGCAATTAAAATGACGATCCATCAAAACTGATTAAAGCGTTGACGATAAAGAATATTAAAGAAGCGTAGTACTTGGCAGCGTATCCACTACTATGTACTGAAAAGAAGATTGCATGAACGATGAAGGGTATCGTGCATCTTCAATCTTTTTCCATTCAATATTAACTACGCCGTTGCGAGTGCACTATCAAATGAAGCAAGAATACAATCAATGACGCATGCCGGCTCGTTATGTCGCTCGCACGAACTTCGAGCAAATATTACCTACGTGGCAACGAGATCTGTAAAGGGAAGAGTTGTCTAAGGAACGAGAAGACGTCACTCTTCTAAACCACACAAAAGGGCCGCAATTTCAACGCTAAATAAATAAGTCGCCCTTCTGCAAAAATGGCGTGCCGTTCGTTTCGTGAAATTAACTCATTAACACCGCTGACCCGTCGTGCCAATTTGTACACGTGAACAATAATTGTATTTGTGCCCCTTGCGACGGATATCTCGTTAGGAGAACGATACGTCCGACTTTTGGATTAATTACGAACACGTTCTAAATGAATAATACTGCTAAACGTAAATCGTAAAGACTGAAATCTTCATCAATGTGTAGAACGGATGATTGAGTATTTAATTAATTGTATTTAAATTAAAATTATGTATGTGTACACAAAGAGTTAAACTTTCATCTCGTCTAAGCAAAAAAGTTGTTAATTTGATTAAATTTTTTACTTAATTAAATTTCAGTTTAAGTTTTTATTTTAGTTAAATATATAAATACTTGAATTTAAAAAATTTAATCAAATTGAAAAATTTAGTAAAACTAACAACTTCTGTCTCTGTATAGATGTAATTACACAGTTATATTTTTCCGCGAATAATTACTATGATTCCTTTCTAGAGAACAAGATACGCGCGTATCGATTTATTGAAGCATTAAGTATATATAATTAAACAACCATGAGTCGCATGCTGAGCACTAGAAAATAATTAATCATGAATTTAGTAAAACCCGGAAACGTCACCCTGTAAATTGTTTTTATCAGAATAGCAAAACATTAAAACCCGTTATTATTTTTTCCACAAAACATTACGCGTCGCATGAACTTGTCATACTTGTCATACGATGCAATTGGATGATTCAAGATAACGTTGTGAATAATAAATTTTATGACACTGATGCCAAGAGATGCGATGTGTCATGCCTAGAAAAGATGGTGCCCTCAAATTTACCTGATTTCCTTGAATTCTGTTGATTCGCAAGTGTTTTGTCATCTTTTTGTGTCAACAAGAGCAATTTATAGAGATATCTTCTTGTAAACTGTTTTATGTAACGCTACGAACACTTATTAAGTTTGATAATGAAAACAATTGTGATAAATAAGTAAAATAAAGAAAATATGTTTTCCTTAGTCATAATAGAGCCAAATAGAAAAATCAATTGCTTTTTTGTATAGATTTTGTATAATTTTGATAAATACGTGGTTCTCTAGAGAAGTGTTGAGAGAAGAATTATTCACTACGATTCATGAGCGAGAATATTGAATTTTTTCAACTATACTTCATCGGTTTATCTATGTAAAACATGTACATGTTAAAACAAGTTTCTTGTCATAAAAGAATAGTGAGGTAAGTTCCGCGGATTATAAAAATTCTAGAAGATTGGTGCCTAAACGCTCCTATCCTTCGGTCGTAAACCCTCGACAGATGTTCCACCCCCACCCATGCTACGCGGGGAGCCACGAGAACGACCCCCGTCGTTGCATTTATGATTCGTCTGGAGATCCTGTACCGAACACATGTCGGGCAGAGCCATGACAAGGCCACACGGCGTAAAACAACGTGCGATAACAACGTGAACTCGTTTCATTGTGCTTATAACGCACAAACTGTCGGTCCAGTCCTTTCAGAAACCCCATCAAAGCCGTTTCAGTCGATTAAGTTACGTAAGGATGTCGCCTTTAATGCACCACAGAATTAATTAAATGCGATGTTGATAGAACATCGTACTTGTCACAAGGTTGATTAAAGCTTTTATTGCTTGATCGATTTTCCGTGTCTCCAAAGATCTTCGCCATAAAAGTTTCATTTATGAAGCTTGACGCTTGGCAATATTAACTATGGCAACAATTTTATAATTAAATAAAAAGAGTCAGAATAATTATTGTTCAAATAATCGAAAGTGAAATAGATATGGCAATAGGTATACATAAGGGAAAAAGACTTGTGGATAAGGTATTTTAGTACATGCTTCGTTACTCGTTGCCACAAAAATAAATTTGTAGCAACACAAGCACTCGTTATTTGTGCAGCTAGTCGTAACGATGATTTTCTCTCCTCCATCCTTGGAGTGAAATAAAGCCGTTACCTTCAACGTACAGTTCAACGGGCGGCGAAAGGGTGCCCTTCTCATAAAAAAAAAACCGGGTCTTTTTTTCTTCAAGTACAGAAAGCGCTTTCAATCCCTGGATGCAGATATTCCGTTCACAGTCCCCTCCATAGTGTGACGAACGGTCTCTACCTGTCTGCAGGCCCGATATTTCCGCAATGGCGCGCTCGCAAGTGCGCACGTCGACGGCGAACCATCGGAAACGTCCCACGCGGAAATCCCGAGGTGTCGAGGCCGCCGTGAGATAAGAGCCGCGACAACGAGACAGGGATCCGTAACCCTTGCGTCTCGAAACGATTTTCGATTCGATTCACGCACCGCCCTTTCGCCCGCTCACCCCTGTCTTCGTTTCCTTCTCCCCCCCCCCCCTCCTCCTCCTTCCCTCTTCGGAGATGAAGCCCCCTCCCCGCTCTAGAGACGTGGTGGCAAGAGCACGTGTGTACCGGCGCGGTGTTGCGGCGCCGCGAAATATGACCGACGGCCTGTACGTGCCATTACGTGCGCCCGGATTTCGACGATCGGCCGACCGCTCCGCTCCGCTCCTGTAGAGACAGTCAGTCGTTTCGAGGCTGCCGAGTTGACCGGGCGTCTAGCCGAGAGCCGTGGAGAGCCGCGTCGTTCCGGGGCTGTGTGTCTCTTTCTTCCTTCGAGACGATCGTTTCTTCTTTTCTCTCTCACTCGCGTCGGCCCGTCCCTTCCTTTGTCGGCCACCCCATTGAGATTTCAACGGCGAGAACCATGGCGAGTACCACGATCGTGACGATTGTACTGCTGGCTGTTATCCGTAAGTTCAATGTAACCCAATCGCTCTTAGCATTCGTTTAGAACAGAATTGGGGAACGGGGGGGGGGGGAGAGATATTATTCGAATAATACGTTTTCGTGATGAACGTTGCGTCTCGTCTTGATGGATTTGTGTCGGTCGAGTCATGGTTATTTATTAATATTTTATGTATGAGAAGGAATGATGATTTCTAAGAATCGGTTATTAGCGAATAATTTCGTGTTAGATTTATGTATATCAGAAATACTGAGAGCTTGCGTGACGATATATTGCTGAACTAAACCAATGTCTTGTTTATTATTCCGAACGAAAACAATGTAAGCGGAATCCATACGTTACTCCGATACTAAGAAATGTCGTTGAGGCGATCGTTGCCTTGTCTAAGAATATTTAGAGATTCCTCATTCGGCCTCAATAGCATAAACCTAGTTTGTTGACAGTTGAGCGATATTTGAACATAACAGCCGTTATGTTCAGATTCAGACACGAGAACATAAATCACCGTGCGAGAACGGTCTTGGTCGTTTGCGAACGAGCAGTTCGAAACCGGAGCTCCGCAAAACCGGACGTTGCGTATCGATCCTATTTTAAAGGCCGTACCATCCTGCACGGTTACGAGTCTGACACTTAGCAGATCGTGAAATCGAGATCCGGAGTATCTTTCTTGACCGCGGGCGTCGTAAAACGTGTGCCCCAGCTTCACTTGCCCCGTGATCATCGAAAAGCCAAACGCTCCTCTAATAGGCCTTATCGATTTTCTTTTTTGTCGCGCGCCGCATCTCTTCGCCTGTCCATCGGGAGGAAGAGCTTTCTCTCCGTGTGCTAAGTCGTGTGAACAAGGTTTGCGCTGAGCGTTAAGTCGGACGGCGTTTTCTTCCTCAAAGTCGAGGCTCGAACGACGTAGTCCCGTACGCTCAGAATTCTCCATTCGATCCCGCAAATGGAAGTCAGATGAGGTACGAGAAGTTCTCTCCCGCGATCGGACAATAAAACCGACCTGGATGAGCGAGCTGCTCAGCGGATCGTGACTTTACGACCAAAGCTTTTTATAGACCAACGTTGATTCAAATGTCCCGACACGTTCGACGCCGCGACGAGCAAATGAATAATTTCGATGGAGAACCGTTCCTTCGCGGAATTAAAGTTTCGTAGTTCAAATCAATTTGCGGCACACAATGCCCCAATTAGCGGAGAACAAGGTGGAAAACGGACTTTACGAAACATGTTAACGAGGTCTGAGATCCAGAAGCGGTCGGGGACAACTTTAGTTAACGCCGATTGTAGCCAGTTTAATTTTCTTTCGCTCGCGCCTCTGTTGGTATCCCACAACGGGCTTTCCCGAAGGATTAATTCGATCCTTGCCGCATTAAATCCTCCGAACTGTTCACAGAATTTGGAGGACGCAGTCGTAGAACGAAGACACATAATGAATCTTCCTTATCTCGATCCGTCCCTCAATCGATCGCTAATAATAATCTAACGGTGACGCACGTCGGTCGATGTATACATATGTTCAAAGGCCTTGAACGTCTTACATTAAATTGGCCCTTAATTTTAGCTGTCGCATAATTACGCGACGCGGAGACACAATTAATTACAGGATGCACACATAGAGGCAATGTTTATTGTACCTGACGCGCAATCGCTTCCTCTCTTTCCGTTCGGTTATTCCTCCTTCCCTTTTCCGTATACGTAAATGGGCCAGAGAAGTATATCGCACATTTTTCTTTCAACGCTTTTCGATGAGCTTTTAATTATTTTTCTCTCGTCTTTAATATGCAAATAGTATACTGCAAAACACTCGAAGGAAACAATTACGTGATCGTTTGTTATTCAAGTGAGAAAAATATTTTTTTTTATCACATTTTTTTTCATTATGCCAATATTTAGGTATTCCGGCGACAGCTGTTGCTAGAAGGGAGTGCAATCGGTACTCTCAAAGGCATTCTACGATCCGATACCTATACTAGCACGGGTTATAAAATATCCGCAAAATAGATTAACGCCGTGACCATGGCGATGGTGGCATGTAATTTACATGCCGTGCAAAAATAGTACAAAAATAAACTGTTTTTAGCGCACCTTTGCCTGTTCACACCCGCGGTTTATGCGGTAAGCACACAGGGCGGAAGACATAAAAATAACAAGGCTGGTGTAATTCCTCTTCGTTGAAATTTCGATCGTAAGCTTGAATTTTGCGAACGAAAGATGTTATATCCAATAATGAAAGATGTTAAGTAACCGTGTAAGGGCGCAGAATAAAATAACTTTTTTTTTTTAAATCGACGAAGGGTGGGTACTTCTCGCGGAGTCGCTTTCATCGATAAAAATGGAAACGCGTGACACACGCAAACAATCAGCGTAAAGAAGTTTAAAAGTATCATGACGTAAGTGCTCCTCATTACGAAAATGAATGATGTCAATAAAGTGACCAGCGGCAATTAGTAAGTTATTTGTTAAGAGTCAGTAATGATTCCACGTGTATTTTTAAAATTTACAATAAAAAAGATTAGATTAATTCTCGAATTTCAAAATTCCAAACAGATGCCTCGCACGGAATTCTCTCTTACGACCTGTACCGCACAGTTGTACATGTCGCACATAAATAATGCGCGGACAATATTATAATATATTACATGCCGAGATGATGTACACTCGCGCAGGTATACGTAAGTGTAGAAATGATAACATTCAACGATCGCGTGTTATATTTCGCTGTAACCGCAAAATACGTTTACTAACAGTGACGGGAAACCAAGCCGCTTCGATCATCGAATTGGCACGAACTCGAAAGAGTAAATACGATGACTCGTCGTAAATAATTATATCAAGACGTTGAACGATGAAAAAAAAAGACACAACAAAAGCTGGCATTGGAACGCGATGTTGTTACGCTGCGAAGTCATTGTTCACGACGCGATGCTTAAACGCCTGAACTCCATTTGCAGACGAATTATCGAGGAAAACTTATCGAAAACAGAGCAGAATCACTCCAGCGCCACATGACCACGTTATAATCTACACACTGGTCCATCGCTTTTTTTTTTTAATCATCATCATTTTTATATCATTTCGAGAAGGGAGATATTTTTTGTATGAAGAGATAACGTGGAGGTAGGATTTCGTTCTTATCTGAAGGAACTGAGTCATCGGCGACGTCTCCGTTTCATCACATCACCTGAGTGGGACTCGCTCGAAATAATATGGTTTGCATAAGATTGGAAAAAAAAAAAAGTACGATAAAAGCGTGTTTATCCGCGATAAGCGAAGCAGAGCACTCGTCATTCGGTTACATATGCTGTGTAGCGCAAGTGGTACACTTGCACTTCTCCCTGTATCTGGCGAGCGTTTCCGATCCGAGCGCGGTGAATTCGACTGAGATGTAGATTGGAAATTCTCCGGCTCTTCGTAAACGCGGTCGTTGACTTCGGCAACAGGAGCGCAACCACGATATTTCGACGCTAGCGAATCGATTATGCGAATCGCGATCTACGTTCGAGCGTAAAACGATTGAGATTCGAATAAAGTAGCATGAGAAACAGATATTAAATTTCTCTGAGCAAATAGATTTGTAGAGATAAACAATTTATAGAAAGGTGTTTCTCATTTATGTCGTATTTTCTAATGATTTGGAAGTCACTGTGTTCTATCTGCTTGCATGATTTTCAATTCAATTACAACGCACAGACTATTACTAGAAAAAGGATCTGAATTTATTATGTGTGCATATGCGACGTCTAAATTTGCTAAGTAATCACATCCCTTCATAATTAATCGGTTTGTTCGAACGAATTTCCAGTGAGTTTCGGTATTAAATACGATATCATTGGCTTACACGTGTAAGGTCAAATTCCAAAACTTCATCAAACTTTTATGGTCGACGACGAAACCGAATGATTACAAGTTTCTTGATTATTAAACTAATTATAAAGACGTTAGTCTTTTTTTAGAAATTCTTGTCTTGGTCTTGTTCCTTGATATTGCAATATAATACAAGAGTTTGGCGTACGCCCTTGGAAAATCAATCGCGATCTATTTGTAAGTTAAATTAACATTGCTCATATTGCTTCGCAACAATAAATGAACGCAATCCGTTGCGTAAATCCGTAAAACGGTTCGCTGCATCGGAGCCATTCCTGACTACGGCGCATGAGTGGCACCTGTCGACGCTAAAGTGCCACTTTTGACGACGCTACCCGAATCTTACGCGAGACTTCGGTAAACGTTAAAGTAATCAACTTAAAGAAACACGATACATCGCACTTTATCTGAAAATATATGAGATACTCGCGAGTTTAAACAGCTCGGAACAAGTGCGGCAGGTGGCTCTCAGCTATTTGTCGTGCAATACGCGTTATTTGTTTCGTCGATCTGTCAATA
>NW_023415666.1:0-25000 GCF_013373865.1 Monomorium pharaonis | reverse complement strand
AAATATTTAAGATAAAATCAAAATCTCAGAAATAGATCGTTCTATTTTCAGTGGTTATATGTATATCGTAGAAATTATGGAAAGATGAATTTGAAGAAAAATATCACACTGTTGTATTATTAACTGTAATATGTTGATTATTTTAAACCATTTGATGCAACTTTTATCATTTTTACAGCTCCCCAAATATAGTTATTTCCGAGATTTTGTTTTAGATTTTTCTTTTCATAGCTCTACAATTTATAACTGCATAATTTAGAACATATAGCTAAATAAACTAGTAAATCGCCTTTATTCAATATCATTTGCAGCGCGATTATTGTTAGCTTCATTTGATCAGGCATAAGGATAATTTCGTATGCACATTATCTGTCCTCTCGCTAAATTTACTTTTTCTCCCCATTATAATGGCTTTACTCGTATCCATTGCAAGTACTGTCTAGCCCTACGACACTCGTTAAAAAAAATATTGAAAATAACTACCAGTCTATGCAATATCGGCTACACGGAGAGATAGCGACTATCGCAAAGTTTGCACGCTGGTTGTGTCAGTCGCATTTATGTTCGCGGTGGAATAATTAATCATAAAATTTTCATCTCCGTATACTTTACTCTCACCGTTCTTGTAGCCGTTCCATGTTACATGCAATTCAATCAAATCATGCGAAACCATACAGCAAGTGGTCACGTGCTCGCTATTTAGGATCAGTATTTAATAACTGGCTTCGTGTCCAGCGAGAATGTACAAATCCGCCCCTTCCGATTCAGTCAGTGTGCCACTTTGAACTAGGTGACTCTCCAACATCACAACCCTGTACAAAATATAGTTAATTTTTTTTCTCTATATTAAAGAATGTAAATTATAAAACTTAATATACAACATATTTCTGAGATTATTATTGATAAATAATATTTCAAAATTAAAAGTCAATATATGTCATTATTAAAAATTTAATTAAATATATATTTTTTTTAATTTTTTTCTATAGACTACCTTTAATTAAATAAATTTGATGATGATACTCTTAATAAGACAAATTTCAAAGGAATAACGTATCTTATATTAATTCTTTTTAAAGTAATTTAAAAAATTTCATTAGAGAGAACATGCAGTCGTTTACAATTAAATACATACTTATCTGAGCCAAGTACCCTATAAGTTCTACTTGGGTCACTAATCTCTTGTGTAACTTCGCCATTTTTGAAACTTCTACCTTGCATACCATGTTTGTGGAATGCCAGTACACTATCAGGCAAACAAACTAAAAATATAAATATTATAAATTGTTTTCTTTTTCTATGTGACATTTTCTTTTGAAGATTACAGTGTTTATTACAAAAAACATAATTTTTTATGCTTACTGATAGATTCGATTTGAAAATTAAACTGCAGCTCTGACAGCTGCTTCTTGCTAACACGAGGTTTCCCCTGTAAAGTTACCATCTTCACCACATCTATAAATACAAAAACGTTTAATTTAATAACACACTATTGTATGATAAGATTTAATAGTAATTAAATTAATAATATTCATACTCACTATCGTAACAAACAAGTATTGCATCTTTCTCAAATTGTGTAACGTTAATAACGTTTAAATTCTCTCGTCTTGGTATCACAGTTGCTAAAACAATATTTTTATTATAGAAGAAAAAATGACAAAATGACAAATCTGAATTACAAAGATCAAACGTTTAGATGTTTTAAAAGACAAAAATAAAAATTATAGATAAGTAAATTATTATTGACAAACATATATGACATTATATGATAAGAATACCTGAGCCGTCCATATCTTCCAATTCGTCACTGTGGAACCAACTCGCTCCCGAATTCATATTAATTAAATCCAGTTTTAATTTGTTTTGCTGGTATGGCTGTTTTACAGATACACATACCATCGGATATTCCATCTCAGGCGTAATAACCATTTTAAAAACATTTAGAGGCGATGGTAGAACGCAATCGAAATGTTTCAAAAGCATAAATTTGTTTAATGGATCATACCATTGCATTAGGAATATTCCTGCTGGCATTGCACCACATAAATACTTGTACCTATGTTAGAAAATACATACACTGTCATTTGTAATAGAATAAGTTTGAAGTCCGATTAATTATTCCAAATATTAAATATTTAATTTTTTACACAGTCATTAATATACTTTTCAATTTCTTTACAATTTTCTTTCATTGAAAAATATTCTTCAAAAAAAATATACAAATATTCTTTTCACTCACCCATTATATGGATTTCTCCCAACACAACATTTTGTACATCCCTTTGTGTCTGGCACTTTCGTAGTGAGGGCAAACTTCCTAGGGACTAATCTCTCTGGTATTTTATTCATGTGCAACGAAAATCTATGAGTCTGTTTACTTAGGATTGCTAGCAAATCGTGCCTATACAATTGAGGCGTTTTTCCTACAATATACAATAAATGTTCATAATAAAGAATACAAGTCAGTCTATTATGTAGCAGCATTAATAAAAATCAAAATTTGGTTACCGGAAAGAGACATAAGAACATCCTTGATAACATACATCCAGATAGTACGTCTGGGATATAACTGGTCTATCGCAGTTTCATGAAGTTCATTCAAATTTAAATTATAAATTCCTTCTTCCGCTGCAATCAGTAGATGCTGATCCCTTGTATCTGGATGAATCCAACTTGCGGTACAGTGTATTCTCAGTGGACACCCGTTAAATACCTATCAATGTTTGTAACAAAAATAATAAATATTTTACTGACAGCTATAACAAAAGACAAGGTAAAAAAATGTTCGCGACACATAGTATTTTCTAAAATTAAGTAAAAGTACGTAACAAATAATATAATTGAAGAATGATCTATGATATAATCAGATTACATAAAAAGATTATTTATATGTACACGATAAAAAAATAATTTATAATCTATAACTTTTAGCGAGAAGATAAAATTTTTTATAAACTGACCTTTGAAAAACATGCTCCCATATGTACTTTTGGTGTAGGAGGCAATCCATTACTTATGGGTCTTGGTGGTGTATGTCTCTTTCGATCCCTTCTCCTTGGAGGAACAGGCGGCGTGTCTGACAGTAAGTCTGGACTCATATTTTCCCTATCTCGTTCAGCCGATGCCTCGTTGTCACCTGAAAAAGATTGTGCATGAAATATTAAATTAAATAACAACTAAATATAACAAAGATATTAGTGATCTTTTAAGATTTCGATAAACGGTTACCAATTAATTAATTAATACGTATTTATAAATGTAAATATATACGAACGACAATATTGTCGTGTGAATATTCACATTATTTAAGCTCATGATATAATACCGTTCGACTGTGCGGGCTCGTCCCTAGGGCCGCTATCCGATAATGATCGTTGGCGTTGCCCATTCACAGCAGTTAAAGACTGAGAATTATTGACGAGACCATACAATTCGTCCACGGAGCTGTGACGTCTGGGACTCGCTTGAGATCCTACATACGAATCCACTCTTTAATTACATGCATGTAAATTTAAAGAGGACAATTTGTAGACAAATATATGTGATAATTTTCATAAATTTACTTACCAGACACATTATAATAGGGACAATGGACTTCGCAATCATTCGAAGATTCCCCCAATGGAAGAGTAGCTCTAAAAAAAAATTTAAGCATATGTTAACGTGCAATAGTTTTTTTTTATAATTACGAAAAAAATATTGTTAATCAAGAATAAGTAATACACAGAAAATGAATAAAATATGTTAATAATTTTTCTATCATAAATCATACAATAAACATTCGGACTGTATATTATTTTTGGGATATATAATAGCTTTTTAAATAAAAAATCGAATAAGATGTGATAGAAAGTTAGAAATATAAAGTTGCGTATTGCTAGCAAATTTTAGTACACAAGGCACGTTCGTTATTGAGATGTTAATAAGATCAAACGTACATATAAGGCCTATTCTGGTGATAAATAAATTTAATATTGCTAGTTTAATAAATTATACGCAGAAACAGATACATCAGCCATTAATATTCCTCACATAATAGAATCTGTCTTTTCTTTTGTATCTCTGTACCATTTAATGAAATTTTTTAAAAATATTTTATAAACATTAATATTAATATTAATAAAGTAATAATTGCATAATACGGTATGATCCTGTTTCTAGATTATAATGTTTCAATTAGTTATCCAGAATAAAATAAATCACATTTCTACAATAATATATTAATTAAAAAATCGGAAATAAAGTGTTTACTGTAATTATTTATTACTATTTACTTACTGCAGGGAATATAGCTGGTCGCAATGCCCACCAACCATCGACATTGCATTCCCCCTGCACACATGTGAAATTATGGTCATATACTATAAAATTATAAACTAGTTTTGTGGTATATTACTTCATGTGTAATTACATGTCTTTTTATGGAATTTCATAAACAATGTATTTAATATAATTCATATAAATATAATATATAAAAAAAATTAATACTTTAAAATAATGAATATACTGTTTCTGCTTTCCAAATATGTCAGATTTTTACATAAAATATTGTGAAATAAATAAATAGACATCGGCGCATTTTCCTATATGAAATATAATCTTAACATATTTTAACTATTGTATATTAAGAATATATCTACAGCAATCGTAATTAAAATCAATTTTCGAAAACTATAAATTTAAATGTTCAGTGTCTAAGTAATTATAAATATATTAACAACTAGACTTGAAAGGGACTATATATAAAAAATTTAATTAACAAATATCTTGTATTACATATAAGTATATATACATATATATACATATATATATAGATATTTCCTTCACCAGTCTGGCTGACATAAAAATAGCTTAGTATGTTCACAAGTTAAAAAAACTAACATGCAACAAGTAACATCAAATGCATAATAAGAGAAAACATACTTCGTTCTATATCTATCTAAAATTGTGCACATGTTAATAATGCTTTTCCTATAAATCACACTGTGGATGTTGATCAAATTCGTGATATTTTTGTGATATTCTTGTGCTTTCTTTGTAATAGTTTCAGTTTTATTGTTTTATTAAGTAATTTATATCATTTATTTTATTAAATTTCAGTGTTTAATTAAAATTTATATTAAACAATAATATGTATATATATAATATATATTAAGTGTAATCCTCCTTAAGTATAAATAATTAAATTAATTTTTTCAAATACATCATTTAGAAAGTATATTCTCAACTCAACTTAAATGCGACGTAGGGATCATTCAGCAATTATACATGTAATTTTAAAGGAGTCAAATAAAAACTAATAAGGTTGAAGAAAAATGCATGTTAAATCATGTTAATACTTGCAATAAAAGAAACAAGATATCAAAGAAATGTAAGCAAGTAAACGACAAATTAATCGTCCGAGTAATGCAAAAATTACAAAAAAAATTACGCATAGAATTAGGAAATAAGTGCAAGGTGCAAGGTGCAAGGGAAAAGGGTTACCTGCCAATACCTTAGCAACAACTCCTCATCAATGTACTGCAATAGACTCCTGTTGGGAGAAATTATTAAAATTACAAACTGATCAGAAAAATTAAAAATTTAAAGAATATAGAAGATAATGGAAATGGAAAACAAAATTTAGGGTATAGAGCAGGTGTGCTACGGGAGCAAGGAGTAAAAGAGGCAGGATATAAACTAGAATACTATGTTAAAGTATATCGAGAATATGGAAAGAATCTCAATTTCCAAATTAAATAATTCAATTTTTATATTAAATAACAATTAAGGAAGTCTTATTGAAAATTTTTTTAAGTGTTTGTAAAAACAATATAATTACAAATGTATAGTTAATTTTTTTTATTCAATTGTACTCTAAAATAATTTTAGTAGATAAACCATGTTGATGTATATTTCGAAGTAACCATTCTTTAATAAAATACATAACAACTTTGCTATCAGGCATGCAGTATCATACATGCAATCACAATTATTACCTAACATGCAAAAAATACTGTAATTTTGTATATATATGCAATATATTATTAAATTTATGTTGTCAAAAGTTATATGTACAATCTTTTTGTTACATAAAAAAGTAATTGTATATACTTTTTAAAAGCTTGGTTAAATGTCTAATATTGCTAACTGTCCAAACAATGTGTTTATATAATTTATACAATTTATATAATATATAATTTTACTTAATTTATTATATACTTTCAAAAAATGTTTTTATGTTATTACAGAGAGAATTATAATTCTGTTCTGTTATAATATTGAATTTTTTATCATTCATGGACAAAACAATCAAGACTTTCCAAGCATTTTACATAATTAAGATCAAAACATAATTTATTTTGGTATGTAAAAACATATTTTTGTTATGTCAAAAATAAACTTTTCACCTCAAACCAACGTTTGTATTACCTTAAAGACATACGAAATATCTCTGTGCCAGTTTTGCTACGACGTTTCGATATTTTACTTGTCTTAAGGTTCGTGCCAAGTGTACTAATACAAAAATAAATAACTTTGAAAAATATATTATCATAATTTTTTGACTAAAATAAAGTTTCAATTCAGGAGAATAGAAAAAAAACTTAATAATACACGCGCACGGAAGACAATATTGCAAAAAACAAATCTATATAATTCATACTAAAAGATTTCATAATATTTTCCTATCATTTCGCTCTATAAAAAGTTTCCATTAATTTGCTGAGATAATTTAGATGTGTTGCTGTTTCATGTGTAAAAGTAATAAATGTACATATTTTTTCTTTCTTTGATACTAGTATGATATAATACAAGCATAAGCACACATGCGATATGCAATGTACTTATTAGTTACTATCAACTAAGAATAAGATGTTTGTGATTTTTATAACAAAATACTATATTGCTGTCTTGTTTAGCAGTTTAGTGTTTATAATAATTGCATTGTTACTAGTAACTCATTTTATATCTCTTTCATTAATGTGTATGTACAGAAGACAAGATAATATATATTGCAAGCATAGCATTACAAATACACATTATGTAAGTTTGTAAAATCTTTTTTATAACAATTTCTGGGATTTTATTCTGAATATGCGTAGTAATATGTATTTACAATTGCGAACAAAACAACACAACTATTAATGAAAGAAATAAATGATATTTGAGTGTTTTCCACACACAATGTGTGCAATAAAAATTGATTAAATAAAGTTATGAAACAACTTACTTTTCCTGGACGTCTTCAAACGCAGATCCCATTCCACAGTCTTGATGCACGTCACAATTGTGCACGCCCTGTATATACGTATATGTAAATCAAGCGTTTGTTACCATAATGTAACTATAAATCATACTTTCATTAATTACTATATTCAATATATTTTAAAAAATACAATAATAATATGCTTACAATAATAATTCCAATTCCTTTTATAAAAAGTTCCATAAATAATATAAGCGTCCGCAATAAACTTACCTTAACATTATTCATAATATCCATAATATCCCATGCTGGATTGCTATCTACAGATGGCGTTATGGATTCTCTATGTAATGTTCCTCCATCAATGTTGATTTGATCTATAGACAAATCATAATTGCAATTATATTTTATAATATGTAAGACATCCATTATTTGTAATTATTACTCAATTATTATTAATCTTACCGTCACTATCCAGTTGCGATATGGGACTTTTAGGCCTAGGTCTTGCGGTGTGTCGCGATGCTATTCTTTGTGGAACATTTGGTACTGCCCCGTCTTCGTCGGCCTCCAGATCCGTAAACATATGGCTGGGATTTGATACTTTTTGCAATAATTCTAAAGCCAGTCTCTTACTCATCTCTCCTTGGAAAAACGCGTGCTACAAATCGAAATACTTTTTATAGACTATAACATTAATGCAATTTTATTATAGATCTCTTTTGTGTAATCGTATCTACCAATAATAAAACAAAAATAACCTGAAGCAACTTTTCTGCGGTTGGCCTTTTCTTTGGATTTTTTGTGAGGGCAATTTTAACGAAGTTATGGAACGTTGGACTCCATTTGTCGCGATCCTTCAATGTCGGTGGCTTGAAACCAGACTTCGACATGAGAAACAGAGCGCGCATTGGATGTAGGTCAAACATTGGCGGTTGCAACTCCGCTAATTCAATTGCAGTTATTCCACATGCCCAGATATCACACAATTGATTATAACCACCTTTTCTCTCCACAGCTGCTACCTATACATTGCAAAAATATCAACTTAGTCCTCAATGTAATTGTAAAATCTCATTGATTAAGTGTATTGACATAAAACATGAACATACCTCAGGAGCCATCCAATAAGGTGTACCAATAAAACTCTTTCTCTTGTTAATCGTCGCAGTGATCTGCGCCGATACACCAAAGTCTGCTAATTTTACATCACCTGCCTCAGTCAAGAGTATATTGGCACCCTTAATATCACGATGCATTTTGCCCATGCTATGTAAGTAAGCTAAACCAGTGAGGGTCTCCCGACACATATATGCTATTTGTATTTCTGTTAATGGTCCAGTTACTGAAAAGGTCAAAATTCGACATTACAACTGTTCCAGATTTAAATTAAAAAAATTTAAGACTAGATACTGTATATAATTACATATACATTATATATTACGTATATAATAAATATTAATCCTAATATTTATAAATCTGCATTCTTCTTTTCAAACATTAATAAAGTATTTTACATACTATGATATATATCCTGCAACGATCCACCTCCGCAATACTCCATACATATCCATAGCTTGTCTCTCCTTAAATAACTGCCATAATATGCAATAATATTTGGATGCCTGCAGTCCTTCATCATTAGAATCTCCTGTTGAATGATTGCAAAGTCATCACCTGAAAGACACACATATATTGGAAATTATTTCACTTTGAACTACTTAACACTAGTTATGTTCTTAAATTCATTCTTGTTATTTATTGAACAATATTAAACAAAGATAAATAATACATATGAATGTAGCAAGCATTAAGTAGAAAGCATCTTTTTAACAGTAAAATTTTTAACAGCGCAGCACTTTCATTGTGAGGGCAAAGTACACACAGATAGATAACTTAAATGTTTGTCTGTATTCGTGTCGCTTCACACGACATGTGTGAAAAATTGCAACAATACTTAAGGAATGTTTTGTACAAAACAAGAAATCAAAGAATAAAGAAAGCAATTGTGACATGACCAAGTGACACTGAATATTTATGCGCATAGTCATTCCTTATAATAAAGGCCTCCTTAAATTTATCTTCGGATGTTTTTAGCTAATAAAATGATCCATAAATGATCTGAAGATAAACTTAAGGAGGCCTTGAATATAAAGTCTGCTTATGAATACGGACATTGGTGATGTCACACTCACCTGGTTCCAGTTTGATAACCTTAATAGCCGCAAGATCATTCATGGAGAGCCGTTTAGCCTGCGGAAAGAAAACACGATAAGTGATGTCTCGCCATGATCGTAGATGAGAGAATCAAGTCGCGAGGGTTAATATCGACCTTGTAGACATCACCGTAGGTCCCGCTGCCTATCCTCTGGATGAGCTCATACTCGTCCTGGGGATTCCTACGGCTTATATCACTGGACAGCGCGTTTGCATTCACCGTAGCCATCGTATGCGGTGAGAAAAAGCGAAAGAGCGTAAGAGAGAGAAGGGAGAAAAGAGCGAGACACCCGGAGCTGCGCGCCGTGGATCCGTCTCTTCAGCGTCCGCGAACCGATGCGTGTTTACGTGCAGCCGCGTCCGGGCAGCGCAGCGGAAACATCTAGCCTGTCGAGATGTCACACCGTCCGTCGAGACACCGCCATTGTCCGCAACAGCTGAATTGCTTGTAGGCGCACGCGCGCTGAGCACATTCGTTAAACTTCGTTCATACATACATATAAACATTTCATACCGTTGACTTGAATCTATTGCTGCTTTCCATTTTCACGAAAACTCAGATAATTCTCACTTGTGACGTCATAACTCAGTTGAATGCACGTTACTTTTGCATTCTCACAAGTGAGACTGAAATGAGTTTATACTCACAATCAGCGATATTTCTGTTCTTGTTTGATATTCAGTTAGAGACAAAGGCAGAACTACTGCTGTGTCGATTTGTGTCTGTTGCTGGAAAGTTCCTATTATCAGAGAGGAACCTTATTAGCATTTTCGATCGGCCTGGATTAATCCAGGTTAATCGCTTCCGGAAAACGCTATTAGGGAGAATTCACACACTTTGACAAAAAAGCAGAAAAGCCAATCAGAATTCGTGCTGGTAGCGAACAATGCACTCTGCTTTTCTGCTTCAGAGGTCTTCCTAGGTAGCTCTTCTACTTTGCAAAACGGATTGTGAATCCTCCATAAGCGCATTTTGACATATGAGGAGTTCGCGTGATTATATTATTTATTTTAATATTGTAAATAGAGTTTTTTTGTGTGATACATTTAGACGCCGTGCAAAGAAATGGCGTTTACATTCGGGACTCCAACGGTCACTTCTGCCAGTACGGGTTTCGGATTTCAAAAGTAAATATAATATATTAACCTTCAAACAGCAGTAAAAATTATTATAGCTTTAAATGATAATGAACTTCAGGCATATATCTTCTTTTTTATTTACACTTTTTTATGAAATTTATCAAATTATTTCCCACGGAAGCGAGGACTTAATGTTTAATTATAAATTATTGCTCTTGTTAAGGCCGGCGACAGGTTTCGGTAATACGTCGTTCGGTACTCCGACCACAACGTCCAGTACGTTAACGTTTGGAACTCTGTCCACTCCGACAACGTCTATAGGTCTTAACTTTGGATTTGGTACCCCACCAACCTCCACACTAGCACAATGTAGCGGAAATCTGCTTCTGGGATCCAATACAGCTACTACAACCACTGCTCCCAGTTTATTTTCCACTCCTACCACATCTGCGCCTGTATTTACGGGTCTCAGTTTTGGTGCACCAACTACGACAAATACTCTCACATTTGGTGCCACGTCTAACACAACAGCAACAGGAAATTTAACTTTTGGTACAGCCACTACTAACAGTATGTACATTTTATGTTCTGCTATTTCAACATGAGTTTTATTATTATGGTAGTTGACTATTGCACAAAGAAAATTATTTATATTGTACAGCTTCTTTGTTTGGATCTGGAACTGGTACCACTTTATTGGGTGCTAAGCCAACAACAGCTCTTACTACTACAACTAGTACTAGTAAAGGACTAGGTGGTTTAGATGTTTCTGTCAGTAATAAGGGACTTTCTCAAGGAAGTAGTAGTTCAACAGCAGCTAAGGAGAATTTATTGCCAAACGAGCTCATGCAAACTATAGACAAATTCAAGTAATTATGAATTAAATAAATTATGTTGAAAATAATTGGCTCATATAGAAATTAATTTGACAGTCATATATCAGATATTTGTGGTTTATAGGGAGTTTGTAAAAATACAAAAAGGCCTATCGTCAGATATTGCAAGAGGGTCGGCGAGACCGTTGAATCGATGCGCAGAAGATACAGCATCTCTTATGGAAATGTTGTCCACTTTATCTGGCTCAGTGCAACGGGATCGTTCTTCGGCTGACAAGCTGAAGCAAGATACTGCGAAGGCATTGCAAAGCGCTGAGATAGCTCAAAGAACACATGATACACCGCCAGGGTTGCAATACGAAAATAATACACCCTTGCAATTCTTTATGGAATTAGCTGAAAGCTTCGAACAAGATTTGATGTTATTTAGATCACAAATTGAGACAACTGAGAAACACATACAAACTATGATGGCACCAAGAACATTAACGCCACAAGGTACACTCAATTTTTTTATTAAATATATTAATTCGGATCAATTGAGAATATTGCTAATAGTATATTGTTTTGTTATTAGAATTGACAGCAACCATGAGTAAACTTCACGAGTCTTTAGTCGCAGTCGCTGGCCGATTACAGAGTGTACACGCTAAAGTACAGCAACAGAAGGAACAGTATCTCAATTTTAGAAAATATGTATTGAAGGATAACACCAATGTTTTCGATAATATCAAGGAGAATAATAAATCTAATCGAAGCAGCATCAGCAGGATCACAAGTGGTCCCACTCCTTTCGGACCAGGTAATTTTACACACATTTCAGAATAACTCACATTGTAAATCTTGAAAAACAAGATTAATGCTTACAGGAAATAAAAACTTTTTGTCCTCGACAACATTAAACCCGAACCGGCCAGCGGGTTACGAAACACGAAATCCTTTAGGTAAATAGGCCTTGCCTGTTGACTATTTTGTAATTTAATTATATATCCTTCATGCTAAGTAAAAGATTCCTTTTAAGTAAAAAAGATAATTTTAACCATCCCTTAAAGATTTCCTACCTTCAGGTCTTGCCTGGATCTAGTTATGAGGTAGAACTTACTAACATATAACGTCGTTTATTACTAAATAGAATTAACGTGTGATTACAATTAGCCTATCTTTTTCTTCTTTTTTTCTTGTTACATACGTTTGATAAAAAATACCATCAACTTTCATTTTTACCTATATGATTTTGACTTTGATTTTGCCTTTCAGGAAAAAAAATAGGGGCTGTAATTTAATTATTGAGGTATTCAATTTTTATTTCAGTTTCTTTTTGTTATTGTCGCGAAAACAGGAAGAGGGTAACGCGCTTTTTTGCCTGTATATAAATCTTTACAAAGTGACTAATTTATATAGATAAAATTACATCAATATTATTAATTTTTTATATACTTTGCATTGGGATGCTATGGAAAGATTCAATTTCAAGATCTTGCTTTCTTAACAGATGATAGTGCCTTCTATAAATGTGCTTTAACTGCTTTCGGCTTTGCCAGTATTATGCAGTAATGCTTGCAAACATTAACTAATCAGGAAATATTATTAAGTTTGTCACGGAGTCAAAATTTTGCAAGATGTATGTAGAGATGTTAAAATATATACTTGAAACTTTTCGACCAATTTTAGAATGAAAATTCAAAGTGTTTTAAAAAAGTTATGATAAATTTATGCTTTTATATGATAGGTATAACAAGAATGTCAATGTCAAAACATTAATTATATATTTAACAATAAAAGTATTAACCTGATAAAATTGGCTGTTTCAAAATACAATTATCTCTAAAAAAATAAACGCTGTTATTTTTAATAGTAAAAAAGACGCTCCGTGACTTTAGCTATATTCCATTTCTAAATATCACTTTCAAGTGAATTAAAAGTAACAATGTTAATATATTGTTACAGTTTGGGAAAGTTCAACACCAATACCATCAGCTACTAACATTGCTATGGGCTCGACCACGAAACCACCAACAGCAAGTTTAAATTTTAACACGCCTATTAATTTGACCGCACCATTACCAGTAAACGGAACCAGTTCAAACTTTCAACTTCAAAAGCCTCCCGTTGGTAACAAACGAGGAAAGCACTAATCACACGCTCATCTCGGGCCATTTTTTGTGGTATATGGAAATTGTAATTTTCAACACACACGTTGTAAAGTCTTTTCTACCAAATTGTTAACATTAATAACGACGTTAAGACAAGCATTTCAAAAGTATTTTTGTATTGCTCATTATTAATTATTGTGATATCTCATTCTACATGTGTGTCGATATATACATAGTGTAATCTTTATTAAAATTTGTACCTTATGTTACAGACATATTTTACATTAATCATACTTTTATATTATTAAACAGTTAAAGTTTAGTTATTTTGTAATATTATGTGCATCATTGACGCAAAAAAATATTAAAACAATTTTCTACTAAACTTGCCCAAAAAATAGATCCCAACATATATGTGTACATGTAGATAACATTATTACATGTATCTGTAATTATTTCGTGTATTTATAAACATGAAATACTGTAAAAACTAACAACAGCAAAAAACTTTCAGAATACATTAAATAGTCTGATATATTTAGTAAACACATTATTAAAAATATAATTAAATTAATCTCTTTTTCGAATATACTATTTTGAATGACAAAATAGAAAGTATTTATAAAACAGGGAAATAGTAATATTATGTTCTATTCCTACATTGAAAATTATATTAAAAAATTATATTTAATCGAAACCATATAATTAAATATAAAAAGAGATATCTTATTTAATATACTTTATAATTCATTATATTCATTAGATTGCACCAACTTGCAGAATAGGAATTAAGAGTCTGAAGGCATCTTGAATATACGAATTTGCGTTAGTAGCCTGTGTGGAAAATGAAATTTTTAATATTGTAATCATTATTACGTTGAATTATTCAACATAGTACTTACTTCTAAGAAAATTGTTGTTATATTTGCATTGATGTTATCTGATTTTTCCACAGTCTCGGCAAACTGATGTAATGTATCGCAAAATGAATTGGCCAATAAGCTAATTTGATCGGATAGAATATTGGTAAGTTCCACCAAGGCGTCTGCTTCGTTCACTGTACTGCGGCGTTCCTTGATTAACAGCAATTCTGCCGTTTTATGAAATCTTTCTACAGAGAATGCTGTAAATTGTGCCAGTGTTGATATGGCGTTCTGAAAGATTTCTTGATTCGTGTGCGTTGAGGACGCAAGATAACTTTCCGTTTCTGTCCAAACCTAAAAATACATAATTGTTTTTATCGTGACAACAAAGTAATTTTGCTACTGCAGATGTTTTATTACATTATATAGTTTTTCGTAAGTAATGTCGACACCAAGCTCATGGCAAGCATTCTCTAATCTGTTCTTCAAATCTTTATTATCTTTATCTTCGTCATCTTCATCACCTAAATCACAAAGTTCTTTGATCTCTTCCAATGTTTCTTGGACGGAAGTCAAGTCATTTGCCTCCAGCTCAATTAAATGTTGTTGAATTTTCATATTGCTCTGTTTTGATAACATTTCTAGCGCTTCTAAGTGGACGAGTCCCTGATAATCGTCAAACAGGCTCTCAAAATGCACTTTCCTCGCCAATTCGCGTTCCTCAATCGTTTTCTCTTCGGTTTCGGCTTTTTCTTTCGCTTCTCTGAGAATTTGTGACAAGTTTGGTTTCTGAGTCTCATTCATGAAGAAGGCTCTTTTCTTTTTCAATCCAGGATCACCCTCTTGCAACACCTCCATCGTTTTCTTTCCGATAGCCTCCAATGTATCTAAACCACCTGTCATAACTTTGCTACTAGTAGATTCAACCAATTTTGTAATCGAAGACACTCCTGACATTAGATTTCCGAATCCGAACGAACTATATGATCGACTTTCTTGCTCCTGGCTCTCTGGTTGTACATCTGTTGAAAATTAAATTACACTTATACACATTAACTGTTTATTTTCATGCGATTGATACAGCCAGTGCAAAAGGGAAAAACTATAAATGCTACAAAAAAACTATACACTGTTGAAATATATGTATAAAAAATTATAATGCTAGAATTTATACTAAATATTGTACCATCAATTGGAGTGACTGCATCCTGCTTTATCTCTTCTGATTCTGTGAGATCTTGTGCTCCTATTGTACCTTCCAAAAGTGTAAGTCCTTGAGATACATGATTAGTTAGAGTAGATACGCTCGCAGTAGCTGTATTGATTAACGAAGTTACACCCCAGTTTCCCCAACTGCCCCAGCTTCCCACAGAACTTTCGTCTTTACTCTCCTCTTTGTTCGTCAAGGAGAGCCTCTGTAACATAGGCTGTAATTTCTCTTCCGTCAATTCGTCAGGCAACTCGACGTCATCCCCAAGTCCCTCCCAACCTTCAGGCTGAAAAACTTCTTTAAATTTTTTATTCGACTTCAATTCTTCTGGCATGTCCATTTCTGACAGAAGATCACTCGATAGTTTAAATTGATTACCTGCTACTTGAGTTTTTGATTTTTCTTCGGGTCTACATCCTTTGTCCTTGCTCGCCGACACTAAGGGTTTCTCGTTTGAACACTTGACCGAACACTCATCTTCCTGTTCCATAGCTACACTAGTGACGCAAGATTCATCAATGTTATCCTTTGTAGTAAGTTTAGTTCCTAGCTTTTTTGCGCCCATATGACGAGTACCTTGTCGTTGCTTCGCTTGAGTTTCCTTCTTTCCCAACTCCTTGGTTTTTGTAACGTCTACCTTAGACATGGCATCTGACGCAACAATCTTGCTAGCCTCTACCACAGATTCAGCATCTTTGCTCTTTGTTGGTGTCACCGATGTCGAATGCGTTGACTTTTCTGGCTCCACAGTACGGGATACAGTCTCTTGCGTGTTAGAAGTCTTTTCCACTAGAGGACTAACCGACTTGGTGGGACATATAACATCTTCAACTTTGACATCACTATCTGCCTTATCATCCCTATCGTCGACCGAGGTCACTCGACCCGTCGACGCATCTGGCATTATCCGGAAAGTCTCGGATCTCCCCTGCCAATTCGTGTTGCCGCAAGGCGCGCGTTGGACGTACTCGGTGTCGTCGTCCGATTCGGAGTCTATCGTCGTGCGGTAGGTCGTCACCCGGGTAGGTCTCTTAACGGGAGCACCGCGACCCAGCTCCTCGTCGGCACTCTCGAAGTCAGCGTCGCTCTCGGACGTCGCCATCCCTTCGTTCAATCTTCGACCCTGGAAAAAACGAGAGCAATCCTATGCACACCTGTCCGCAATAAAGGCAGATCTCTTGGCGCGAGAGATACGCGTCCAAGTACCGTGCCACGAGTCAGATTTTTTCAGCGACGAGGGCCCGAGCTCGCATCAACATATGTTCCCCCACACCCGTGCATGCACACGCATCGATACGCATGTACGTGCGTATGCGTGTGTTTATATACGTGCCGAACGTTGATGACGGTCACGTGGACGACGAAGTCATCGGGCAGACACATTAAAATTCGCATTCCGTCTTCGTGGCGTTCGCGGTGCGAAGAACGCAAGAACGCGATTGCGCATGCGAGACAGACTCCACTCGAAATCCGGAGTCCGGATCCGGAGTCCAGAGTATCCGGAGACAAGGAGAAAAATCTGAGGTCCTGCGTACTTTGGAGGAATTGAATGAATTGAAGTTTTAAATGAACATTAAACGTGTAACACGTACACAATAAATATGCAAATAAGACATAAATGTGTCGTACAAAATAACAATGTAATTTAATTTATCTTTAATGTTTATTGAGGAAACAGCTGATTCTAAAATTCTAATTTCTAGTCCTAATATCTGATACTCTTTAATTGTGCGCAGGATGCATGAGTGCTAATTGAGAGCGACCACGATCGTAATTTAATTGCGATTTTATTTTGGATTATATCTTTGTGGCCATAAAAATTAGGTAACCAAGAAAAGTAGTAGATAATTCATAGGTAATGCCTATGATTTTGTGGTTCTCTTTCGCGCTAAATTAGGAGTCAGAATTGTAAATTTCAAGTGGATTACTTACATAATATTTAATTTTTACGTTATGTTTACAAACTTTGTCAAATAATACAAGTGGTGTAAATTATTATATACAAATTGCATAGCACTCAATACAAAAAAGTAACCAATAAAAGTTATAAGATTAATTGTTAATAAATATATAAAATAAAAGTATATTAAAAATAATTAAGAAATAGAATCATTTTTACGATTCCTAAAATTTATTCTAAAAATTATTTCTCAAATCTGCATCTTTCTTCTGTGATCCATGGATTAATTATATGTTCATAATATTTAGCATATTGTATAATGAATGTAATTTATATTTTACTCGTATAAATATAAAATCGTGTTCAGATTACAGCATGGAAGAGAACCACGAAATCATCAACATTACCTACGGGTTTCATAGACATTGTAGTTCAATATCTATTATTTTATGATCATAGAGGCGCACCGAAATAAAGTCACAATTAAATCGCGGCCGGAGTTACGTAGAAACGGCGGATGCAGCTGCTCTTCTCTCTTGCGCTCTTTGCACACACACGCTGTACTCTCGAAAGTCGAACGAAAGGAGCATTGCGGCTTCGAAGGAGTGAGAAAAAGGAAAGAAGCGAGGTGTAAAAGGTGTAACGAACGATCATACATTGTTCAAAAATATACAACTCGCATTTTTTTAGCAGGGAAAGAGTTTTGCGATCCTTGTTAGTAGGTTGACAAAAAAGTTTTTATTTTTCTCCCTCACTTTCTCCATCTTATTGTTACATATTCGCGCCCGTGAAGGCTTAGGCTAAGCGGAAATTCGATCTAACGATTTGAATAAACGCTTTACAACAACGACATTGGTCATCCGTTGTGCACAAGCGGTATTTAACTCGGAGTAACGTTCGAATGGCAAAGCTTCCTCGCCGTGTTCCTTCGAAAAGTGCCAGAACGCGCGTGGCAATCGAAGGAAATAACTCTGGATAAGCTGTTTGGGTTTAGAGACAGGAACGAAAGTCTGCATTTCGAGATATCCATTTCTTTTTTTTTTTCGTTTCGCGTTAACTAATACATCAGCAGTTTCGCGCTGTGTGCACGTTGTATGTGTAAGCCGGCTCGAAACGATCCTCAGGATGCACCTGCGCGACCCACGGGGTCGTACGGTGGCGCCGTTTTTACGGCGTAGCGGCAAATATGCGAGGCGACCGAAAGGGCAAACACGCTCGTTTATTCCCGCTGCCTCTCGTGCGCGCACGGCGGTCACGGAGGCGCACGAAAGGCGGCTTACCGGCGGCGGCGGCGGCGGGAGGGAGACGGCACGACGGGCGAGACGAGGATCTCGGTCGGTCAGGGTAAGTGGGGGGGAAGTGCGGGTGGAAGGGACGATCGAACGAGCGACGAGGATGGACGACATGCCGCGGCTACGGTGGTGGGAGATAGCTATGTCTTTTGCGGTGAATACAGTTGAAAGGGGGTAGTGGAAGGGGGCCGCGGGAAGAGATAGAGCACGAGCGCGAGAAAGAGAGAGAAAGAGAGGAGCGAGAAGGAGAAAGAGAGAGAGGAGAGAGAGAGAGAGAGAGAGAGAGGTATTGCCAGGCGGCGCGCACGGCATGAACGTCCAGTGGCATGTCTCAAACACTTGGCATGCTCGTAGCTGTGACGCGAGGAGGTGGTGTGGTATCGTCGAGAAACGAGAAAATCGTCCGTCGTGTAAGGAACGACGTGGAAAAACCTGGTGTACAGCGTGCGCAGGGGAACGAGGAGTTATTCCCGGACTGTGTTACTCGTGAACGCGGTGCCGAGAGGTAAGAGAGTTTCACTCGTTCCTCTTTCTCTCTCTCGCACACCGGCCTGGTCGTCGGACGGGAGATCGTCGTCGGAGCAGCGGACGGACAGTCGGCGGTGCCGTTGTCGTCGATCGCGAGTGCGGAGTCAAACGTGGACGCAGTGGTGCGACGTGACAAGAGAAGAATAAAAGGAGAGAAAGACAGAGAGAGAGAGAAAGAAAACGAGGTAAGAGAGCGAAAGAGAAAGAGATAGAGAAAAAGACGGTCCTCTCTCGTGCGCGCCGACAGCGAGGGGCAGCTCGCCGAGTCGTCGAGTTCCCACATTCCTGCGTGCGAAAAACACCGAGATCCGCTGCGCGGCATTAGCATTAGCTGCCGCCGCGGCTAATGCAACGAGGAAAAGGGAACACGGTGAAACGTGCTCCACCACCACCACCACCACTACTACCGCCGCACGGAGCCGGCGATAGCGCGCGTCGTTGGAAACGGGTCGCGGTTCGCCGTTCCGCCTCCGCCACCACCGTCGTCATCGTCATCGTCGTCGTCGTCGTCGTCGTCGTCGTCCCCGTCGCTGCCGCAGTCGCGGGAGACACGACGTCGTCGCTGTAGCGTTCGCGACGTGCACGCACCAGGAAGAGGACGAGGAGTGTGTGTGTGCGCGCGTGTGTGTGTATGTGTGAGTGTCACGTGGAAACTTCGCGTCAGGTTGTCGGACGATCGCAATTATTATTTGTTACACCGGTGCGTGCGTTAGTGTTGTCAAGCGGTTTCGTGACTCGGAGAAGAGCGCGTGGCTCGGTGTGTCTGCGAGAACGGCAGGCAGGCAGGCAGACCTTGAAGGTGACACTCCGAGGGAAGGGACAGGAGGGAGGTGGTGGATGCTCCGCTACCATCCGGAGGGGTGAGAAGCGCCGCGACGAATCGCGTGGCGAACGTGGCGTGTCGTCGTCATTGCCCGTGTGAACGCGCGCGAAGAATAAATACGAGTGCCGAGGAGGTGTTTTGCTCTGTTTGTTCTTCTTCGTGGTGCTCCGAAGGGAAAAGAGCGGGAAGATCGTGTCGCGCAATCGCAAGTATCCGGAATCCGAGGGGGCGGCGTGAGAAAGAAGAGGTTCGCGTGCGCGAGTGTCGAACACGAAATAAAAAGAAGGAGAAAGAGAAAGAGAGAGAGAGAGAAGAGATAAACAAATAAATAAATAAGGAAGAAGGTGATTGGTGGTAATGGTTGTGATGATACGCGAAGTGCGCCTGATCGATGCACCCGCCGTGCGAGCGCAACAGCCCCACGACACCATCGCCGTCGCCGTCGCTCGCCGCCTCGGGCTGCTCCTCGACGGCTGGCCGTGTTAACGGTGGAATTCCGCTCGAGAGGAATCTGAAGGCGGGGACTCTGACGTCACTCCGCTCATGATAATGAGGTATTCATGATGGCGGAGTAGTGCGCGCGAGCCAGAGAGAAAGACGGAAAGGAAAAGAGGGAAAGAGAAAGAGCGAGAACAGGGAAGGGAAAGAGAGAAAGAGAGAGAGAGAGAAAGAGAGAAAGAGTACGCTGCATACACATATGCGAGTGTACGCTCCTGGTCTCGCTGTTCCTTCTGTGTCCGCGCGTGTGTGTACAATACGTTTTATCGCCGTCCTCGTCGCCCCGGCACCGAAGCCGTCGCTCGCCCTCTCGCTCGATCCCCCTCTCCCCTTTCCCCGTCCACCTGCCCTTCTACGGCCGGGTCGCCCGTCCTCTCGTGCCTCCTCTCCCCTTTCCTCCTCCTCCTCCGTCCGTCCGTCTGTCCGTCCCTCTACTGCAGGTCTCTACCTGTCTCGTTCTCTCCCGTTCCTTCGTGTCGCGGCCGTCGTTGGTCCGCGCGAGCGTGCGTCCGTATATGCGGCCCGAAAAGCGCGCACAGATATGCGCCCGTCGACCGCACGACGATAGAGAGAGAGATTTTGGATGGATTTAGAGCGCAGTGAAATATGCCAAGGAGACGGAATGGGGAGATACCGCTTCCGGAAGGGTGGGACGTCGCCCAGGACTTTGACGGAAAGGTGTACTTCATCGATCACAACACGCGGAAGACTACGTGGATCGATCCACGAGATAGGTACGTAATAACAGGAGGAGGCTCTCGCGAAGAGTGATGCGAAATAAACGGACGAGATCGACGAGATTTCCTCGAGTCGACCGGTCGCAGGTCGCCGGTAGGTCCCTGACGTTGACGCGCGAGCTCCGGAGAACGTTTCTCTCCCTTCCCCGCCGGTCCCTGCTCCTCTGCTCCTCTCTCACTCGTTGATGCTTGGAAGCGCGCGCGCGCGCGCGCGAGAAAGAGAGAGAAAGAGAGGAATCGCGTGCACGTCGGCAGCGCGCGAGTGTATGTGTGAGCTCGAGCGTCACGACGATGCCTCCCCAACCTCTCCCCTCCTCTCTCCTCCCTCTCGCGCCGCGCCGCGCCGCGCGCGCACGAGACCGCGATCTCGCGAGGATACGCGATTCAGCGCGCGATTCGGCGGGAATGCCGCGCGTATACGGGGTGTATCGCGCGAGTCGCGCGCGCTTTCTCCGTAGATTCCATCGACAGGCTATGGGAGTGATTTTTTTCCTCGACAGGCCGTTACCATTCGATGTTCCGCGTCTACGCGTTCGATAAAACGTTCTGAATAACAATTTCGCGCCCGAAGAAAGAGTGTGAAATTCACCCGCGTGAATTGGCTGCTGTCCGTCTCAAAGATTTCGCTAAAGATTTTAATTCATGGTAATCTGACTCGCGCGATTCGCTCGCGGCGCGAGGAAAAAGGCGTTGTTGACGCGTGGACGCGGAGGAGGAGCAGTGTATATATCACGGCTGCCAATCTGTGGCCTCTAACCGTCTGCACGTCGTGCAGAGAAAGTCTGCGCGACTTCCAAGACATCCTGTACATATATATATTTGCGCGGCATAGCTCGCGTGCCTCGGGACCGCGCGCGCGAATCGTCGCTCCGTGTGAACGCGCCTTTTCGCATACTTTCCGCGAGCGAGCGAGCGCGAGCTCTCACTCGGCCAATTTTTTTTTTTCTCTTTTCAAGACGATATCGCGAATATAATGTTTTTTTCGTGGCGATTCTCGCCTGCGTCGCTGACGCGCTGACAGATAAATAACTCGGCCTCGTGTGAACGCCGCTGAAGCTGATAAAGTATGCATACGCGCGTGCATACACGTACACGTTCACGTATCGCATTCAAGTATCGAGGCTGCATAGTTGCATATAGGCACGTATGCCCATCGCGAGAGAAATTGATAGCTAATTCAGCAGAATCTTCTAGTCTGAAACTCGCGTTTAATCTTCAAATATATGTTACGATAAAATTTCTTTATTTTTTTGTGCAAGCAATATATCGTTGTACATACAAGCAATATAAACGAAATATTGTTCTCATGATCTTTACGATCGATCGTGCGAAAAGTCGGAAGATTCTCGATGCATTGGAGGATCTTCGAAGTTTACAAAAAGTGGAAAAAAAGATAACATCCTAGTACGCAAATGTACGCAAAAGGTATATAAAAATGTATGCGATCATAATTTTTTAATTTACATTGCGCTGCTACGCGCATAAAAATGTCATTAACACCTGAGAAAATGTCATTTATTACGTTGCGTTCGTTATAGACGGAAGCTATTTTGACGCGCACCGGGACACTTTATTTTTAAAGCAGGCTTTTCGTTTTTGAAGGATAACTAAAAGGCGTTTCATCGGACGATAACGTTATTGTTTGATGATCATTTTAACGGTAATCCCCAGAGCGTCCTCAGGAAAATCTGTAGCACTAAATTAACTGTGGATTAGCTATCGCCATACTAAAAAGGAGGGTGTCCCGCCCACAAAGATACGCTGTTATCAGTCTTTTAACCGATACCAGGCGACACTTTTCCACCAGGACGCTCTCTAAGGCTGGTATTCATAGTGGAATCTTATATTTAAGACCATCTTCAGTATTACCTTAAAATACCATCAATCATTCACAGAACTGTATTAGTATCTTGAAACATTACTGAAGACAGTCTTGAAATAAGAAATTCGACTAAATGATCATTATATTACCATGATTTGCAGTGGTATACTTACAACTGTGATAATTAATGAGTATTTACTACGCGGAGAGAATTTTACAGTAAAACTTACTATAGTAAATAGTGGACGCGGACCAAGAAGGAGAATTTTTACTATGTTTTTCATCAAATTACGATTGCATTTACACTATTTATTTATTTATTTTTTCTTATGGCCACTATCATACATAATAAATTTTACTATAAAATTTTCTCCGTGTATCTTTTAGTGATTTTGATTCTATATCAATGTACTTCTATATCGGTGTACTGTCGCTGAAAGACCAGAGTATTTATTTCACCGGTTGAGTTATAAGTCTGTCACGAAGAAATTCATTGTATTTTCACTGACTTAACTGATTTCTTCGCTGATCGTACTTTAGAGAGAGGCTTTTGCTTCCTCGCGTAACTTACACATTACGCGCGTCATCGAGGATAGATTCTCGATCCACCGCGCGTATAATTCTATCGCGGTCTATGTGCGATGATAATTCTACATTCGTCGCGAGCCTCGCGATCCCGTTGCGTACGAAAATCTATGTGCGTGCGCGATTCCGCGGCGTTTAAACGGCGCGAACGCGCCTCGCGAAAACTCTGAGCTGCGCGTTAAGAGTTTGCAAATTGCAAGACCTTTCTCACCGTGCTTGCATTTCGTTTACTCTTCACCTTTCTTACTCCGCGCTTGTTTTGTTCTTCTCCTTGACGCGACAAATGAAAACGGATATAACGGTTAGGGCTTACGAATTCCACCGTCGATATTAGGCCAGCGTAACAGCCAGCGATTTTATTACCCGTACGCCCTCGAGCGTACGTGACCGAAGAAATATTTTATCTAAACGATTGATTTTATCTAAGGCTCGTTTGCCCAAGACGCGTCTCCTCGTCGCCGCGCGAATGCAGTTCCCACACGCGACTCTCACGCGATTGAGTTTTTTTTTTCCTGAAGTTCGATTTGACCCGAGGAGAGATTGCTAAAGCGATCTCGAGATGATAAACGTACATATACGTTTTACATCCAGGAAAAGTTCGCGACTCGCCGCCGTCCGCCCGTGTGAGCGCCGCTTAAGTTCGCGGGGCGTCGTATCCGCGCGCGTATATATCCATACCATGCCATAGCATGCCATGCCATGCCATGCCATGCCAGGCCATACACACCGCGCGCAACGCGCGCGCCGGGACTCGCCGCGCCCGCATTCCATCCGCCAGGGCCGCGGCGCGCGCTCTCTCGCCTCGCTGAAAAACGCGAGAAATCTGGCGATCAGGCAGGCAGGCAAGCAGGCAGGCAGGCTCGGCGTTCGTTGGTTGGTTGGTTAACCGCCTCTCTCGTCTCGCGATCGCGCGGAAATCGAAACGGCTGCCGCTGCTCTTGCTGCCGCAAGATCGACTCGCGAGATCGGGACGATCGATCGGCGCCTCCTGATCGCGCGGTTTAACTTTCCGTAAGTCGAGCAGAACATAATTTTCGCCTCGTTCAAGAGCGCGCCGCGCGCTCTTACGGACATCGCCTGGCGCTTTGTTGGGGAAACGCGCGTGTATATTCCGTTACCCTCATTTAATTTATTCATTTCATTTCTCTATCGAAATTAAAACGACGTGTAACTGCCGACGTATTTTTCTAACGAGTCTGGTAACAACAAATAATTACCGGTGACTATTCGACGTGTTGTAAGAAAAATCGCGTATGCGCTTCGGAGAACAGTGCAGTTGTGAAGGTTCCCTAAAGATAAAAACTTCAAAGTGATTTCCCCAAAGCCG
>NW_023415665.1:26752-34000 GCF_013373865.1 Monomorium pharaonis | reverse complement strand
TATATGAGATATACGTTAAAATAAATAGATCTGTCGATATTCGATTAGCACTTGACGTGTAGCCTTAGAAATTCAAGTTTTTCGAACATAATAATTGTTTAAAAAATGTTTTAATTAATTATAACACCTAAACTCTATAGAAACATATTGTACGCGTCCCGAACTATATGAAAACTGCGTTAAAATAAATAAATCTGTCGATATTCTATTAGCACTTCACGTCTAGCCCAAAAATTCAAGTTTTTCGGTCAAAATAATTGTTAAAAAATGTTCTAATTAATTATATCACCTGAACTTTATAGAAACATATTGTACGCGTCCCGAACTATATGAGAATTGCGTTCAAATAAATAGATCTGTCGATATTCGATTAGCACTTGACGTGTAGCCTTAGAAATTCAAGTTTTTCGGGCAAAATAATTGTTTAAAAAATGTTCTAATTAATTATATCATCTGAACTGTATAGATACATATTGTACGCGTCCCGAACTATATAAAAACTGCGTTAAAATAAATAGATCTGTCGATATTCGATTAACACTTGACGTGTAGCCTTAGAAATTCAAGTTTTTCGAACATAATAATTGTTTAAAAAATGTTTTAATTAATTATAACACCTGAACTCTATAGAAACATATTGTACGCGTCCCGAACTATATGAGATATACGTTAAAATAAATAGATCTGTCGATATTCGATTAGCACTTGACGTGTAGCCTTAGAAATTCAAGTTTTTTGGGCAAAATAATTGTTTAAAAAATGTTTTAATTAATTATAACACCTAAACTCTATAGAAACATATTGTACGCGTCCCGAACTATATGAAAACTGCGTTAAAATAAATAAATCTGTCGATATTCTATTAGCACTTCACGTCTAGCCCAAAAATTCAAGTTTTTCGGGCAAAATAATTGTTTAAAAAATGTTCTAATTAATTATATCACCTGAACTTTATAGAAACATATTGTACGCGTCCCGAACTATATGAAAATTGCGTTAAAATAAATAGATCTGTCGATATTCGATTAGCATTTGACGTGTAGCCTTAGAAATTCAAGTTTTTTGGGCAAAATAATTGTTTAAAAAATGTTTTAATTAATTATAACACCTGAACTCTATAGAAACATATTGTACGCGTCCCGAACTATATGAGATATACGTTAAAATAAATAGATCTGTCGATATTCGATTAACACTTGACGTGTAGCCTTAGAAATTCAAGTTTTTCGAACATAATAATTGTTTAAAAAATGTTTTAATTAATTATAACACCTAAACTCTATAGAAACATATTGTACGCGTCCCGAACTATATGAAAACTGCGTTAAAATAAATAAATCTGTCGATATTCTATTAGCACTTCACGTCTAGCCCAAAAATTCAAGTTTTTCGGGCAAAATAATTGTTAAAAAATGTTCTAATTAATTATATCACCTGAACTTTATAGAAACATATTGTACGCGTCCCAAACTATATGAAAATTGCGTTAAAATAAATAGATCTGTCGATATTCGATTAGCACTTGACGTGTAGCCTTAGAAATTCAAGTTTTTCGAACATAATAATTGTTTAAAAAATGTTTCAATTAATTATAACACCTGAACTCTATAGAAACATATTGTACGCGTCCCGAACTATATGAGATATACGTTAAAATAAATAGATCTGTCGATATTCGATTAGCACTTGACGTGTAGCCTTAGAAATTCAAGTTTTTCGAACATAATAATTGTTTAAAAAATGTTTTAATTAATTATAACACCTGAACTCTATAGAAACATATTGTACGCGTCCCTAACTATATGAGAATTGCGTTCAAATAAATAGATCTGTCGATATTCGATTAGCACTTGACGTGTAGCCTTAGAAATTCAAGTTTTTCGGGCAAAATAATTGTTTAAAAAATGTTCTAATTAATTATATCATCTGAACTGTATAGATACATAATGTACGCGTCCCGAACTATATAAAAACTGCGTTAAAATAAATAGATCTGTCGATATTCGATTAGCACTTGACGTGTAGCCTTAGAAATTCAAGTTTTTCGGGCAAAATAATTGTTTCAAAAATGTTCTAATTAATTATATCACCTGAACTTTATAGAAACATATTGTACGCGTCCCAAACTATATGAAAATTGCGTTAAAATAAATAGATCTGTCGATATTCGATTAGCACTTGACGTGTAGCCTTAGAAATTCAAGTTTTTCGAACATAATAATTGTTTAAAAAATGTTTTAATTAATTATAACACCTGAACTCTATAGAAACATATTGTACGCGTCCCGAACTATATGAGATATACGTTAAAATAAATAGATCTGTCGATATTCGATTAGCACTTGACGTGTAGCCTTAGAAATTCAAGTTTTTCGAACATAATAATTGTTTAAAAAATGTTTTAATTAATTATAACACCTGAACTCTATAGAAACATATTGTACGCGTCCCGAACTATATGAGATATACGTTAAAATAAATAGATCTGTCGATATTCGATTAGCACTTGACGTGTAGCCTTAGAAATTCAAGTTTTTCGAACATAATAATTGTTTAAAAAATGTTTTAATTAATTATAACACCTGAACTCTATAGAAACATATTGTACGCGTCCCGAACTATATGAGATATACGTTAAAATAAATAGATCTGTCGATATTCGATTAGCACTTGACGTGTAGCCTTAGAAATTCAAGTTTTTTGGACAAAATAATTGTTTAAAAAATGTTTTAATTAATTATAACACCTAAACTCTATAGAAACATATTGTACGCGTCCCGAACTATATGAAAACTGCGTTAAAATAAATAAATCTGTCGATATTCTATTAGCACTTCACGTCTAGCCCAAAAATTCAAGTTATTCGGGCAAAATAATTGTTTAAAAAATGTTCTAATTAATTATATCACCTGAACTTTATAGAAACATATTGTACGCGTCCCGAACTATATGAAAATTGCTTTAAAATAAATAGATCTGTCGATATTCGATTAGCACTTGACGTGTAGCCTTAGAAATTCAAGTTTTTGGGCAAAATAATTGTTTAAAAAATGTTCTAATTAATTATATCACCTGAACTTTACAGAAACATATTGTACGCGTCCCGAACTATATGAGAATTACGTTCAAATAAATAGATCTGTCGATATTCGATTAGCACTTGACGTGTAGCCTTAGAAATTCAAGTTTTTTGGGCAAAATAATTGTTTAAAAAATGTTTTAATTAATTATAACACCTAAACTCTATAGAAACATATTGTACGCGTCCCGAACTATATGAAAACTGCGTTAAAATAAATAAATCTGTCGATATTCTATTAGCACTTCACGTCTAGCCCAAAAATTCAAGTTTTTCGGGCAAAATAATTGTTTAAAAAATGTTCTAATTAATTATATCACCTGAACTTTATAGAAACATATTGTACGCGTCCCGAACTATATGAAAATTGCGTTAAAATAAATAGATCTGTCGATATTCGATTAGCATTTGACGTGTAGCCTTAGAAATTCAAGTTTTTTGGGCAAAATAATTGTTTAAAAAATGTTTTAATTAATTATAACACCTGAACTCTATAGAAACATATTGTACGCGTCCCGAACTATATGAGATATACGTTAAAATAAATAGATCTGTCGATATTCGATTAACACTTGACGTGTAGCCTTAGAAATTCAAGTTTTTCGAACATAATAATTGTTTAAAAAATGTTTTAATTAATTATAACACCTAAACTCTATAGAAACATATTGTACGCGTCCCGAACTATATGAAAACTGCGTTAAAATAAATAAATCTGTCGATATTCTATTAGCACTTCACGTCTAGCCCAAAAATTCAAGTTTTTCGGGCAAAATAATTGTTAAAAAATGTTCTAATTAATTATATCACCTGAACTTTATAGAAACATATTGTACGCGTCCCAAACTATATGAAAATTGCGTTAAAATAAATAGATCTGTCGATATTCGATTAGCACTTGACGTGTAGCCTTAGAAATTCAAGTTTTTCGAACATAATAATTGTTTAAAAAATGTTTTAATTAATTATAACACCTGAACTCTATAGAAACATATTGTACGCGTCCCGAACTATATGAGATATACGTTAAAATAAATAGATCTGTCGATATTCGATTAGCACTTGACGTGTAGCCTTAGAAATTCAAGTTTTTCGAACATAATAATTGTTTAAAAAATGTTTTAATTAATTATAACACCTGAACTCTATAGAAACATATTGTACGCGTCCCGAACTATATGAGATATACGTTAAAATAAATAGATCTGTCGATATTCGATTAGCACTTGACGTGTAGCCTTAGAAATTCAAGTTTTTCGAACATAATAATTGTTTAAAAAATGTTTCAATTAATTATAACACCTGAACTCTATAGAAACATATTGTACGCGTCCCGAACTATATGAGATATACGTTAAAATAAATAGATCTGTCGATATTCGATTAGCACTTGACGTGTAGCCTTAGAAATTCAAGTTTTTCGAACATAATAATTGTTTAAAAAATGTTTTAATTAATTATAACACCTGAACTCTATAGAAACATATTGTACGCGTCCCTAACTATATGAGAATTGCGTTCAAATAAATAGATCTGTCGATATTCGATTAGCACTTGACGTGTAGCCTTAGAAATTCAAGTTTTTCGGGCAAAATAATTGTTTAAAAAATGTTCTAATTAATTATATCATCTGAACTGTATAGATACATAATGTACGCGTCCCGAACTATATAAAAACTGCGTTAAAATAAATAGATCTGTCGATATTCGATTAGCACTTGACGTGTAGCCTTAGAAATTCAAGTTTTTCGGGCAAAATAATTGTTTCAAAAATGTTCTAATTAATTATATCACCTGAACTTTATAGAAACATATTGTACGCGTCCCAAACTATATGAAAATTGCGTTAAAATAAATAGATCTGTCGATATTCGATTAGCACTTGACGTGTAGCCTTAGAAATTCAAGTTTTTCGAACATAATAATTGTTTAAAAAATGTTTTAATTAATTATAACACCTGAACTCTATAGAAACATATTGTACGCGTCCCGAACTATATGAGATATACGTTAAAATAAATAGATCTGTCGATATTCGATTAGCACTTGACGTGTAGCCTTAGAAATTCAAGTTTTTCGAACATAATAATTGTTTAAAAAATGTTTTAATTAATTATAACACCTGAACTCTATAGAAACATATTGTACGCGTCCCGAACTATATGAGATATACGTTAAAATAAATAGATCTGTCGATATTCGATTAGCACTTGACGTGTAGCCTTAAAAATTCAAGTTTTTTGGGCAAATAATTGTTTAAAAAATGTTTTAATTAATTATAACACCTAAACTCTATAGAAACATATTGTACGCGTCCCGAACTATATGAGATATACGTTAAAATAAATAGATCTGTCGATATTCGATTAGCACTTGACGTGTAGCCTTAGAAATTCAAGTTTTTCGAACATAATAATTGTTTAAAAAATGTTTTAATTAATTATAACACCTAAACTCTATAGAAACATATTGTACGCGTCCCGAACTATATGAAAACTGCGTTAAAATAAATAAATCTGTCGATATTCTATTAGCACTTCACGTCTAGACCAAAAATTCAAGTTTTCGGTCAAAATAATTGTTAAAAAATGTTCTAATTAATTATATCACCTGAACTTTATAGAAACATATTGTACGCGTCCCGAACTATATGAGAATTGCGTTCAAATAAATAGATCTGTCGATATTCGATTAGCACTTGACGTGTAGCCTTAGAAATTCAAGTTTTTCGGGCAAAATAATTGTTTAAAAAATGTTCTAATTAATTATATCATCTGAACTGTATAGATACATATTGTACGCGTCCCGAACTATATAAAAACTGCGTTAAAATAAATAGATCTGTCGATATTCGATTAACACTTGACGTGTAGCCTTAGAAATTCAAGTTTTTCGAACATAATAATTGTTTAAAAAATGTTTTAATTAATTATAACACCTGAACTCTATAGAAACATATTGTACGCGTCCCGAACTATATGAGATATACGTTAAAATAAATAGATCTGTCGATATTCGATTAGCACTTGACGTGTAGCCTTAGAAATTCAAGTTTTTTGGGCAAAATAATTGTTTAAAAAAATGTTTTAATTAATTATAACACCTAAACTCTATAGAAACATATTGTACGCGTCCCGAACTATATGAAAACTGCGTTAAAATAAATAAATCTGTCGATATTCTATTAGCACTTCACGTCTAGCCCAAAAATTCAAGTTTTTCGGGCAAAATAATTGTTTAAAAAATGTTCTAATTAATTATATCACCTGAACTTTATAGAAACATATGTACGCGTCCCGAACTATATGAAAATTGCGTTAAAATAAATAGATCTGTCGATATTCGATTAGCATTTGACGTGTAGCCTTAGAAATTCAAGTTTTTTGGGCAAAATAATTGTTTAAAAAATGTTTTAATTAATTATAACACCTGAACTCTATAGAAACATATTGTACGCGTCCCGAACTATATGAGATATACGTTAAAATAAATAGATCTGTCGATATTCGATTAACACTTGACGTGTAGCCTTAGAAATTCAAGTTTTTCGAACATAATAATTGTTTAAAAAATGTTTTAATTAATTATAACACCTAAACTCTATAGAAACATATTGTACGCGTCCCGAACTATATGAAAACTGCGTTAAAATAAATAAATCTGTCGATATTCTATTAGCACTTCACGTCTAGCCCAAAAATTCAAGTTTTTCGGGCAAAATAATTGTTAAAAAATGTTCTAATTAATTATATCACCTGAACTTTATAGAAACATATTGTACGCGTCCCAAACTATATGAAAATTGCGTTAAAATAAATAGATCTGTCGATATTCGATTAGCACTTGACGTGTAGCCTTAGAAATTCAAGTTTTTCGAACATAATAATTGTTTAAAAAATGTTTAATTAATTATAACACCTGAACTCTATAGAAAACATATTGTACGCGTCCCGAACTATATGAGATATACGTTAAACTAAATAGATCTGTCGATATTCGATTAGCACTTGACGTGTAGCCTTAGAAATTCAAGTTTTTCGAACATAATAATTGTTTAAAAATGTTTTAATTAATTATAACACCTGAACTCTATAGAAACATATTGTACGCGTCCCGAACTATATGAGATATACGTTAAATAAATAGATCTGTCGATATTCGATTAGCAA
>NW_023415665.1:0-26727 GCF_013373865.1 Monomorium pharaonis | reverse complement strand
GGGGAAAGGAAGTCGCGAGAGACACCGGAGCAAATAACGACAGCGCGAATTCGAGCCAAAAGTTTTTTATCTTTCGTTTTATTTTAACTTGTAAAATAATTTTAAAAACATAAATTATATATCCTTTCGCTGTTAGAATTTGATATTAGTCATTTCTTCTCAATCATATATATCACTAAATGACTATATATTGTATTATTTTATTTTTATATATGATAAGATATCATTTAAACAAAATTATATATGTATATTTATGCTAGATAGCTACAAATTAAAAACTGACATTTGATGTAGAATTAATTATTACTAGAACACAACAATGCGCGCGCTTCGCGCGCCACTTAGCTTTTATATTGAACATGCACTTTTTTTTCTTCTGTATATACTCTCACACATTTATCATATTTAGCCCTTCTCTATCTCACGCTCCTTCTCCCCTCTCTAAATTACTAATTATTATTAATGAATTAATTATATTATTTCATATGTTATATACTATCTTACATTTTACTTTCTTATTTAATCCTCGTCTTATCTCTCATGCTTCCCACTTCCACCCTCACGCCTCTCTCTCTCTCTAAACACAATAGTAAATTATATTAATTTTCATGTTTCTTAATATCAACTCTTACATACTTTCACTCATACTTAATCCCCTTTAATAAATTAAAAAATTATATATATCTATGTAATGTTACCTGTTAATTTTCAATCAATTTTCAAAAACTTTCACTTTCTGGCGAACTCTTTAGAAAATTATTGTACGCGTCCGAACGAACTATATGAAACTCGTTAAAAAAATAAATCTGTCGATATTCCGATAGCACTTGACGTGTAGCCTTAGAAATTCAAGTTTTCGGGAAAAATAATTGTTTAAAAATGTTCTAATTAATTATATCACCTGAACTCTTATAGAAACACTATTGTACGCGTCCCGAACTATATGAGAATGCGTTTTAAAATAAATAGATCTGTCGATATTCTATTACAGAACTTGACGTGTATTGTATAGCCTTCGAAAATTCAAGTTTTTCGGGCAAAATAATGTTTAAAAATGTTCTAATTAATTATCACACCTGAACTCTATAGAAAACATATTGTACGCGTTCCCCGAACTATATGAGAAATTGCGTTAAAATAAATAGATCTGTCGATATTCGATTAGCACTTGACGTGTCGCCTTAGAAATTCAAGTTTTTTGAGCAAAATAATTGTTTAAAAAATGTTCTAATTAATTATACACCCTGAATCTCTATAGAAACATATTGTACGCGTCCCGAACTATATGAATATCCGTTAAAATACATAGATCTGTCGATATTCGATTAGCACTTGACGTGTAGCCTTAGAAATTCAAGTTTTTCGGGCAAATAATTGTTTAAAAAATGTTTTAATTAATTATATCACCTGAACTTATAGAAACATATGTACGCGTCCCCGAACTATATGAGAATTACGTTAAATAAAATAGATCTGTCGATATTCGATTAGCACGTTGACGTGTAGCCTTAGAATTCAAGTTTTTGAGCAAAATAATTGTTTTAAAAACTGTTCTAATTAATTATATCACCTGAACTTTATAGAAACATATTGTACGCGTCCCGAAAACTATATGAAAATTGCGTTAAAATAAATAGATCTGTCGATATTCGATTAGCACTTGACTTGTTAGCCTTCCTAGAATTCAAGTTTTTGGGCAAAATAATTGTTTAAAAACTGTTTTTAATTAATTATATACACTGAACTCTATAGAAACATATTTACGGGTCCCCCGAACTATATGAGAATTACGTTTAAATAATAGATCTGTCGATATTCGATAGCACTTGACGTTGTAGCCTTAGAAATTCAAGTTTTTTCGGGCAAAATAATTGTTTAAAAAATGTTTTAATTACTTTATATCAACTGAACTTTATAGAACATATTGTACGCGTCCCAAACTATATGAAATTGCGTTAAATAAATAAATCTGTCGATATTCGATTAGCACTTGACGTGTAGCCTTAGAAATTCAAGTTTTTCGAGCAAACATAATTGTTTTAAAAAATGTTTCTAATTAATTATAACACCTGAACTCTATAGAAACTTGTACGCGTCCCAACTATATGAAAATGCGTTAAAATAAATAAATCGTGATATTTCATTAGCACTTACGTTAGCCTAAAATTCAAGTTTTCGGGCAAAATTTGTTTAAAAGTTTAATTAATTATACACCTGAACTCTATAGAAACATATTGTACGCGTCCCGAACTATATGAAAAACGTTTAATAAATAGATCTGGCGATATTCGATTAGCACGTACGTAGCCTTAGAAATTCAAGTTTTTGGCAAATAATTGTTTAAAAAAATGTTTTAATTAATTATAACACCTAACTTATAGAAACATATGTACGCGTCCCGAACTATATATGAAATGCGTTAAATAAAATAAATAATCTGTCGATATTCGATTAGCATGACGTGTAGCCTTAGAAATTCAAGTTTTTCGGGCAAATAATTGTTTAAAAAATGTTTTAATTAATTATAACACCTGAACTCTTAGAACATATTGTACGGTCTCCGAACTATATGAAAATGCGTTTAAAATAATAGATTGTCGATATCGATTGCACTGACGTGTAGTTAGAAATTCAAGTTTTTGCAAAATAATTGTTTAAAAAATGTTTTAATTAAAATATATCACCTGAACTTTATAGAACATATTGTACGCGTCCGAACTATATGAGATTACGTTAAAATAAAATATCTGTCGATATGTCATTAGCACTTGACGTGTAGCTTAGAAATTCAAGTTTTTCGGCCAAACTAATTGTTTTAAAAATGGTTATTAATTATATCACCTGAACTCTATAGAAACATATTGTCGCGTCCCGAACTAATGAGAATACGTTTAAAATAAATAGATCTGTCGATATTCGATTAGCATTGACGTGTAGCCTAGAAATTCAAGTTTTTCGACAAATAATTGTTTAAAATGTCTAATTAATTAATCACTGAACTTGTATGAAACATATTGTACGCGTCCCGAACTATATGAAAAATTGCGTTAAAATAAATAGATCTGTCGATATTCGATTACTTGACGTGTAGCCTTAGAAATTCAAGTTTTTCGGGCAAAATAATTGTTTAAAAGTTTAATAATTATATACCCTGAACTTTATAGAAACATATTGACGCGTCCCAACTATATGAAAAATTGCGTTAAAAAAATAGATCTGTCGTATTCGATTAGCACTTGACGTGTAGCTTAGAAATTCAAGTTTTTCGGCAAATAATTGTTTAAAAAATGTTTAATTATTATAACACCTGAACTCTATAGAAACATATTGTACGCGTCCCGAACTATAGAAATACGTTAAATAAATAGATCTGTCGATATTCGATTAGCATTGACGTGTTAGCTTAGAAATTCAAGTTTTCGCAAAATAATTGTTTAAAAAATGTTTAATTATTATACACATGAATCTCTATAGAAAACATATTGTACGGTCCCGACTATATGAAATTTCGTTAAATAAATAGATCGTCGATATTCGATTAGCACTTGACTGTGTAGCCTTAGAAATTCAAATTTTTGCACAAATTATTGTTTAAAAGTTTTAATTAATTATAACACCTTAACTCTATAGAAAACTATTGTACGGTCCCGAACTATATGAGATACGTTAAAATAAATAGATCTGTCGATATTCGATTAGCAATTATGAGGTAGCCTTAGAAATTCAGTTTTTCGCAAAATAATGTTTTTTTAAAATGTTTAATAATTATATCAACTAACTTTAGAGAAACATATTGTACGCGTCCCGAACTATATGAGAATACGTTAAAATAATATATCTGTCGATATTCATAGCATTGACGTGTAGCCTTAGAAATTCAAGTTTTTCGGGCAAAAATAATTGTTATAAAATGTTTAATTAATTATACACCTGAACTTATAGAAACCTATTGTACGCGTCCCGAACTATATGAATACGTTAAATAAAATAGATCTGTCGATATTCGATTAGCATTGACGTGTAGCCTTAGAAATTCAAAATTTTTTCGCAAAATAATTGTTAAAAAAGTTAATTAATATATAACCTGAATGATAGAAACATATGTACGGTCCCGAACTTATGAAAATTCGTTTAAATAAATAGATCTGTCGATATTCGATTAGCACTGACTGTAGCCTTAGAAAATCAAGTTTTTTGGGCAAAATAATTGTTTTAAAAAATGTTTTAATTAATTATAACACCTGAACTCTATAGAAACATATTGTTACGGTCCCGAACTATATGAGAATTACGTTAAAATAATAGATCTGTCGATATTCGATTAGCACTTGACGTGTAGCCTTAGAAATTCAAGTTTTCGGGCAAAAAATGTTTAAAAAATGTTAATAAATATATCAACTAACTTTATAGAAAACATATGTACGCGTCCCGAACTTATGAAAATTGCGTTAAAATAAATAGATCTGTCGATATTCGATTAGCACTGACTTGTGCCGTTAGAAAATTCAAGTTTTCGGGCAAAATAATTGTTTAAAAAATGTTTTAATTAATTATATCAACTGAACTTTATAGAAACTATTGTACGGGTCCCGAACTTATGAAATGCGTTAATAAAAAATAGATCTGTCGATATTCGATTAGCACTTGATGTAGCCTTGAAATTCAAGTTTTTCGCAAAATAATGTTTAAAAATGGTAATTAATTATATACACCTGAACTTCTAGAAACTATTTGTACGCGTCCCGAACTATATGAAAACTCGTAAAAAATAGTCTGTCGATATTCGATTAGACTTGACTGTAGCCTTAAATCAATAGTTTTTCGGGCAAAAATGTTTAAAAAATGTTTAATTAATTAACACCCTAACTCTATAGAAACATATTGTACGGGCTCTAAAATATGAAATGCGTTAAAATAAATAGATCTGTCGATATTCGATTAGCTGACATGTAGCCCTAGAAATTCAAGTTTTTTCGGGCAAAATAATTGTTTAAAAAATGTTCTAATTAATATATTCAACTGAACTTTAGTAAGAACATATTGTACGCGTCCCAAACTATATGAAATGCGTTAAAATAAATAAATCGTGCGTATTCATTAGCACTTGAGTAGCCTAAATTCAAGTTTCGAAAATAATTGTTTAAAAAATGTTTTAATAATTATAACACCTGAACTTTAAAAAACTATTGTACGCGTCGAACTATATGAGATAATGCGTTAAAATAAATAGATCTGTCATTCGATTAGCACTTGACGTTAGCCAAATTCAAGTTTTTCGAACAATAATTGTTTTAAAAAATGTTTTAATTATTATAACACTGAACTCTATAGGAACTATTTGTACGCGTCCCAACTATATGAATATCGTTAAATAAATAGATCTGTCGATATTCGATAGCACTTGACTTAGCCTAAAATCAAGTTTTTCGAATAATAATTGTTTAAAAAATGTTTTAATTAATTATACACGAACTCTATAGAAAATATTGAGCGCGTCCCGAACTATATGAATATAGACGTTAAAATAAATAATCTGTTCGATATAGTCATTAGCCTTACGTAGCCTTAGAAATTCAAGTTTTTCGGAAATATTTTTTAAAAAAAAAGGTTTTATTAATGAAACACCATAACTTTAAAAAAACATATTTACGCTCCCGATCTATATGGAAGAACTGCGTTTAAAAAAAACAGCAGAACTCGCAATATCTCACATCAATTCTCATGTCTAGACCTATAAATATAGTTTCCCATAGATAGTTGTGAAAAATACTTTGAAATTGTATATTAATAATTTGTCTATCCGGATGCCAGTTACACCCAAAAAAAAAAATCCAGCACGTGCGCAAACGTACACGCATATATACGTGTTGGTAAAAAAAAATATTTTTTCATTAATTTAATCATCGACTCTTAATAGAAACGTTCTAACTGATTAGGACTTATAGACTTTCGTAATCTCTGTGGTCGATATTCGAAAATACGGTGAGATGTATTATGGATTTTGGAAGTTAGCATCTCATTTATAAATTGTAATTAAATAGAATAATTACGGAAATATTGTTGATACCTATCAAGAACTGTAGACTATGGTGCGACAAGGAATTCGCAGTATTTTTATGAAGCTAAACTTTGAGATGCTAACTTCACACACTTTTAATCGAATCGCGGAAAAAGCGACAACACCTTCGAGAGATGAGAGTATCGATGAATGCCAGCCCTTTTTGAAAGGATTCTCTCTCCCCCCCCTTTCTCTCTCTCTTCTCTCTCTCTCTCTCGCGCGATCCTTCTCTCTTCCTTCGATATTTTATTTGGATTTTTTTCGGGTCCATGATTTTTTGTAATTATTTCAATCAATATCAAAAGTGAAGGGGACAGCGAAAGACACGAGTAGTTGAAAGCTGGAATGATACGAAGTGAAGAAAGTCAACAACGCACGTAAACAACGAGATAACGAGACAGGCCATCAAGACTCGGAAAACGGCAACAATAAATTCGATTTGATTTTTTTGAACATTCAATTTTTTAGATTAGGACTGAAACATGCACGCGCTTCGCGCGCGCCAACTGTTATTTTTTTATTTGTTATTACACCCTGCATAAAATACTATTGCATATAACATATATACAACTCGTTTATTTCTTAAACATTTCGGCCTTTGAAAAAAGGTTACATAGCCTTAATTACATAATAACATAGGACTCTTAATGACTATTTACGCTTTTCTTTGTCATTTCTCGTCTTTAATACATTTTTCATCCATTTTGTACCTATATCTACCTCTGATAACATTTTCCTAACAGAGAAATTTTGTCTTCGCAATTCTGTAAATTCTTCTAATATTGGTTCTAAAGTCTCTACTTTTAAATGTATAGCCTATACTTTTTCCTTTTTCCAATATCTATTCCCTAATGCCTCGTTTCCGCACTTAAATCTCGCTATCATAGACTAACTCCCTACTCTTATTTACCCCACTAAAATATACAAAAGCTTCTCATCTATTTTTATTTCTTTGTACACTCTATTATATTTTGCCCATATTATTTTTTCATATCTTCCTTGTTTTTGTTCGTCTCTGTTTATCTTTCTAACCCTTCCAGTGAGAAATAACCATCAAATCGACATCAATTTGATTTGATCAATGCAATTTATATCAATTCTCCCTTAATTTGATATCAATTTGATGGGTTATTTTTCTAACTAAGTTATGTATATACATAAAGTTTTTTCATAGAATTCCTGATAAGTTTCAGAAATAGTTCCGTTGATTTATTTAAAAAAAATTGATATTTGAAAATATGAGGTGCTATTTTCCCCTGGCACCTCATTAATAAAAATTGAACGTTTTAACAGCAGTTATACTTGCACCCGTAATAGTTCTAGAGTTTTTGATAGATTTTAACAATAGTTCTGTATTCTACATTAAATATATTTAAACAATTTTTTAATTATACGGCTGGCACCGCACTAAAAAAGTAAACTACCATTTTATAGCGAGTTCCAGACGATTACATAGCATTTTTCAATAGTTCAGCAATAGTTCCAAAGCTTTTTGCAGGTTTCGTCGACAATTCCGGTCTTTAAGCATGTTTAAACAATTTTTTTATTAGACGGTTGGCACCGCACTACAAGAGTAAACTACTATTTTATAGCAAATTCCAGACGAGTACATAGCATTTTTCAATAGTTCTGCAATAGTTCTAAGCTTTTTGTAGATTTTGTCGACAGTTCCGGTCTTTAAACATTTTTAAACAATTTTTTATTTGATCCTGTCTCGCACTATCAGATATGAATACTACGCTATGGTATTTAAACTTCAGCCAATTTTATGGTATCTGATAGGTATGTGTTAATAATGTAATTGACATTTTTTAAATTTTAGAGTTGGGTTAGTTAATCTAATTTTTAACTAAGTTAATGAAATTTAATTGATTATGAAATGAATTCTATTATGTTAAAAGTTACGTAAATAAATACTAATTCTATTAAATTTACGTTAAGATTAATTTGTTTCTAGTTTAAGTAAAAGTTAATTTTGAGAAACTTTTTTATATTAAATTAAAAAGTCATATGATTTGTTTAAGTTAAATTACCAACATAATTACAATATTATTTGTGAAATATATTTAATTTTAATATAATATTTTATTTGTAAATCAACTTACAATGTCGCTCTATTGTTAACCAGTAATTCATGACATGTATAAATACTTATCCTTAGAGGTTTAGAAAGAGGTTACTTATAAATACCATTGTTTGTCAAACGAACTGTCGATAAAACCTACAAAAAGCTTTGAAACTATTGCAGAAATATATTGGAGAATGCTGTGTGGTTGTCTGGAACTCGCTATAAAATTGTAGTTTACTCTTGTAGTGCGGTGCCAGCCGTCTAATAAACAAATCGCCTAAAAATGCTAAAAACCGGAACTGTCGACAAAACCTGCATAAAGATTTGGAACTATTGCAAAACTATTAAAAAATGCTATGTACTCGTCTGGAACTTGCTATAAAATGGTAGTTTACTCTTGTAGTGGAGTGCCAGCAGTCTAATAAAAAAAATTGTTTAAAAATACTTAAAGATCGAAAATGTCGACGAAACCTATAAAAGCTTTGTCACTATTGCAGAACTATTGAAAAATGTTATGTACTCGTCTGGAACTCACTATAAAATGGTAGTTTACTCCTGTAGTGCGGTGCCAGCCGTCTAATAAACAAATTACCTAAAAATGCTTAAAGACCGGAACTGTCGACGAAACCTGCAAAAAGCTTTGGAACTATTGCAGAACTATTGAGAAATGCTATGTACTCGTCTGAAACTCGCTATAAAATTGTAGTTTACTTTTGTAGTGCGGTGCCAGCCGTCTAATAAAAAAATTTTTTTTAAATACTTAAAGACCGGAACTGTCGACGAAACCTGCAAAAAGCTTTGGAACTATTGCAGAACTATTGAGAAATGCTAAGTACTCGTCTGAAACTCGCTATAAAATGGTAGGTTACTCTTGTAGTGCGGTGCCAGCCGTCTAATAAAAAAATTTTTTTTAAATGCTTAAAGACTGAAACTGTCGACGAAACCTACAAAAAACTTTAACACTATTGCAGAACTATTAAAATATGCTATGTACTCTTCTGGAATTCGCTATAAAATAGTAGTTTACTCTTGTAGTACGGTGCCAGCCGTCTAATAAAGAAATTGCTTAAAAATGCTTAAAGACCGGAACTGTCGACGAAACCTGCAAAAAGCTTTGGAACTATTGCAGAACTATTAAAATATGCTATGTACTCGTCTGGAACTCGCTATAAAATGGTAGTTTACTCTTGTAGTGCGGTGCCAGCCGTCTAATAAAGAAATTGCTTAAAAATGCTTAAAGACCGGAACTGTCGACGAAACCTGCAAAAAGCTTTGAAACTATTGCAGAACTATTGAAAAATGCTATGTACTTGTCTGGAACTCGCTATAAAATTGTAGTTTACTCTTGTAGTGCGGTGCCAGCCGTCTAATAAAAAAATTCTTTAAAAATGCTTAAAGACCGAAACTGTCGACGAAACCTACAAAAAACTTTGTCACTATTGCAGAACTATTAAAATATGTACTTGTCTGGAACTCGCTATAAAATTGTAATTTATTCTTGTAGTGCGGTGCCAGCCGTCTAATTAAAAAATTCTTAAAAATGCTCAAAGACCGGAACTGTCGACGAAACCTACAGAAAGCTTTGTCACTATTGCAGAACTATTAAAATATGTTATGTATTCGTCTGGATCTCGCTATAAAATGGTAATTTACTCTTGTAGTGCGGTGTTAGCCGTCTAATAAAAAAATTGTTTAAAAATGCTTAAAAACCGGAACTGTCGACGAAATCTGCAAAAAGCTTTGGACCTATTGCAGAACTATTAAAACATGCTATGTACTCTTCTGAAATTCGCTATAAAATGGTAGTTTACTCTTGTAGTGCGGTGCCAGCGGTCTACTAAAAAATTGTTTTAAAATACTTAAAGACCGGAAGTGTCGACAAAACCTGCAAAAAGCTTTGAAACTATTGCAGAACTATTAAAATATGTTATGTACTCGTCTGGCACTCGCTATAAAATGGTAGTTTACTCTTGTAGTGCGGTGCCAGCCGTCTAATAAAAAAATTGCTTAAAAATGCTTAAAGACCGGAACTGTCGACGAAATCTACAAAAGCTTTGACATTATTGCAGAACTTTTAGAAAATGTCATAAAGTTGACTGAAACTCGCCAAACAGTGGTACTTTACTCTTGTGGTGCAATGCCAACAGCCAAATTAAAAAACTGTTTAAATATATTTAATGTACAGAACTATTGCTAAAATCTATCAGGAACTTTAGAACTATTACGGGTGCAAGTAGAACTGCTGTTAAAATGTTCAATTTTCATTAATGAGGTGCCACTGAAAGTTAGCACCTCATTTTTTTAAATATTTTATGTATTCGTATGGAACTCGCTATAAAATGGTAATTTACTCTTGTAGTGCGGTGCCAGCCGTCTAATAAAAAAATTGCTTAAAAATGCTTAAAAACCTGATATGTCGACGAAACTTGCAAATAGCTTCGGAATTATTACAGAATTATTGAAAAATGCTATGTACTCGTCTGGAACTCGCTATAAAATGGTAGTTTACTCTTGTAGTGCGGTGCCAGCCGTCTAATAAAAAAATTGCTTAAAAATGCTTAAAAACCTGATATGTCGACGAAACTTGCAAATAGCTTCGGAACTATTACAGAATTATTGAAAAATGCTATGTACTCGTCTGGAACTCGCTATAAAATGGTAGTTTACTCTTGTAGTGCGGTGCCAGCCGTCTAATAAAAAAATTGTTTAAAAATGCTTAAAGACCGGAACTGTCGACGAAACATATAAAAAGCTTTGAAACTATTGCGGAACTGTTAGAAAATGCCATAAAGTTAGTTGAAACTCGCCAAAAAGTGGTACCTTACTCTTGTAGTGCAATGCCAACAGCCAAATTAAAAAACTGTTTAAATATATTTAATGTACAGAACTATTGCTGAAATCTATCAGGAACTCTAGAACTATTACGGGTGCCAGTACTATATTGTTACTCCATCGCTGTTAGAAGGATAGAGAAGAGACGTTGAACCCCACGACAGTAACACATATTTATCAAGTAATTTTTAATTATCTTAATTATCTTTTTTGCCAATACATTAAATATAATTATAATTCTTTTTTTTATTTGTATTAATTAAAAAATTAATATATTGTTATTTAAAATGTATATTTTTAATTGCAGGTATGTTTAACTGAATACCATATCTAATTGTATATAATTGTATGTGGCGCCATATATAATGCTGTGTTAGTAGTGCATTTTGTATATAATTATATATAGCATTATATACAACTATATAGTCATATATAGCCATATATATTAATGTGGCTAATCTGGGTCCATATATAATCAGATATAGCACCATATCTAATTTTATATAATTGTATGTGACGCCAGATATAATGCTATGTGAGCATCCTATATATAATTATATATAGCATTATATATGGCGCCATATACAATTAGATATGCAGACTTGCCCGCTAGTTAGAGCGCGGCGCCGTCGATAGGCGGCGTACTCTCTCAGGAGCAAAGTGCAGTCGATCGGCTACATAAAGATCACTCGTAGCGTGGTTAAGGCAAGCAAAAATTAGCTTCTTGTTCCTGTCTGATGTGGAAGAGGACTGCCACTATTTTTATGATTACTCATTAGAAATATCTATATATGGTTATTTATATATAAATATTTATATATCTGTATATGGTTACATACAATCTGATTGTATATAATGTTAATTATATATAATCATATATGATTATATATAATTATATGTGGTTGTATATAATTATATATGGCTATGTGGTTATATATGTTTATATATAGTTACATACAATCGTATACGATTGTATAATGCCATTTTTTTATATGATTGTATATAATGTCATTTGAAGATTTGAAAGAAAATAATGTTATTGAACTTTTACGAGAAAGAAATCTTGATATCTCAAAATTGAGTGTACCAATTTATTTGGATTGGTTGCAATTGAAAACTCACATTAATATTATCTCATGAAAAAATAATTTAGATATAATTATATATAATTATTTTTTCTCGGAAAGATGCATATATAGACTCAGTTGTTCTTATTCTTTCATATATGAAACTATATATGACTTTATAGGATTATATATATATATCTATATATGATTACTCAACTTCAATAGGTACAATCAGATATGACCTGATATTATTATATATAATCATATAAAGCATTTGCATTTCTTCAGATATAAGCCGGCAAGAACAATGGAGTCCATATATAAAAATATATATAAATATATATAAATTATATATAAATTATATATAGTGCCCATAAATAATTTATATATAATTATATATGCTGGTATATATAAATCATATATAATTACATATAATTATATATAACGTCATATATAATTATATCTAAATTATGTTTTCCTGAAATAATATTAATGTGAGTTTTCAATTGCAACCAATCCAATTAAATCGGTACACTCAATTTTGAGATATCAAGATTTCTTTCTCGTAAATTCATTATTTACATTATACATAATAATTTTGTTTTAGTAAAATGAAATTGTATGTAGGCACATTGTAAAGCCTCTTGAATGGCAAACTGGATTTACATGTGTGTATATTACATATGAATCTGATCTGAAGAAAATAATGTTATTGAACTTTTACGAGAAAGAAATCTTGATATCTCAAAATTGAATGTACCGATTTAATTTGATTGATTGCAATTAAAAACTCACATTAATATTATCTTATGAAGAAATAATTTAGATATAATTATATATGACGTATTTAAATATATTTGATTGATTTTATTGATCTTTCGACTGATTTGTGAATGTATATGTACTTAACGTTTTTTTTTTACTTTTATAAGGTTTTGATAGAATTTATCTTCTTTTTGTAAAAATCAAGTGATAGTGTTTCTTACATAATTTATTTAAATTGATTTATTTATTATACATTATTCATTTTTTAATTATAAACATATGTAGATGTACATAACATTATTAATATTTATATTGAATATACATGTATACGGCAATCATATTTGTTAATGCACATATGTTTAAATTCTAATAACAATATTAGTAAAAACACAATATAAACACAACAAATAACATTAATATAAATAAAATTATATATGTATATACATATATACAGGGTGACAGCTAACTGGCAGCCAATCTGTAATAGATAGATATATATAGATATACTAATAGATAGATGTATAGATATACTAATATAGAAATAAACATAAATATATATATATATATTTACGTTTATTTGTATATTAATATATCTATTAGTATATTTGTATACATCTATCTATTAGTATATCTATATATATATATATACATATATCTATCTATTACAGATTGGCTGCCGGTTAGCTGTCACCCTGTATATATGCATATACATATATAATTTTAATTATATTAATGTTATTTGTTGTGTTTATATTGTGTTTTACTAATATTGTTATTAAAATTTATACATATGTGCATTAACAAATATGATTGCCGTATAGTCATGTATATTCAATATAAATATTAATAATGTTACGTACATCTACATATGTTTATAATTAAAAAATGAATAATGTATAATAAATAAATCAATTTAAATAAAATTATGTAAGGAACAAACTATCACTTGATTTTTACAAAAAGAAGATAAATTCTACCAAAATATAACCAAAATATATTTTTACCTTATAAAAGTAAAAAAGAAACGTCAAGTACATACACATTCAAAATCAGTACAAGATCAATAAAATTAATCAAATATATTTAAAAAACTTCGAAAAATCCTCCAAAGAATAAAAATTTATTCAAAAATTATTTAAGAAATGAAAATGTTTACCAATTATAAATATTGAAACAAAAACTTAACATGTTCGAGTAGCATTAATTATATACTTGTATACTTATCAATATCAATAACATAATATTTATACCTTCTTTTTTCTTATCTTATTTTAATCCTGATCCTTATCTTGTTTCCCGTTTCTTTCTCTCTTTCTCTCTTTTTTTCGTACCACACAATTTTTTTTTCTTAATTTTATATTCTCAACTGCGAGGTTATTTAATTCGCCATACAATATTTTTAGCAGTAATGCCTGTAATTGTCAACTATATATTTAAACTTATTATAATAAGAACTTAATTAATATACATACATTTACATAACAATATATCAATTTTTTAATCAATACAAATAAAAAAATTATAATTATATTTAATGTATTGGCAAAAAAAATAATTAAGATAATTAAGAATTACTTGATAAATACGTGTTTCTGTCGTGGCGTCCAACGTCTCTTCCTTACCCTTCTAACAGCGATGGTGATACAAAAATGGTTATATCATAATATTATTATATTAAATTAAATATGTCATAATATATTGTATTAAATTTCAACTTACTTTGTTAAGCATCAGTTAAACGTATCTGCAATTCAAAACAAATACTCTCTGCTATTTTATAATCTTCCAGTCTAAGTAATTTTTTCCCGGTATTTTTCTTGCTTCTTTTTGTGTCTTTCCGTCTCTCGTTAAACAGTCAAACTGTCAAAAACTGTCAACTATATAAACTGTCAAACTTCACACACGAACGAAGCGAGTCAAGCGCGAGACAGCCAATCGCGATCGGAATAAAGAGGCAACAATGCAATCGCGATTAGCAGGCAACTTTAGGGTTACATGGCTATTTTATAAGAGGATAGGATAGGATATATATGTTATGTACTAGAGAGAAAAGCAGCCGGTCTAGTGATGCGATTTTGAATCTGCAATGCTTTAAAATAAAGTCACAGTTAAATCACCGGTCTTTGATATAAGATATTTTATATATAAACCTATTATTTTAATTTATGGTAAAATAGTTTTAGACTTATCGATACATACTGAGATGCAGCGAAATTGATACTACATTAAAAAATCTGTAATTTTATCTACATTTTATTATATTATTATTTTTATTTTAATGTAAAATAGTATATGACAAGAAATATTGACAAAAAAATAAAAAAGCACATATTCACACAAAAGAGGATTGATTGATTCTATTCAGCAGATCGAGATGGTGGAGGGCTTCAGATTGATCTGTTTTGACCGATTGAAATTTTAAAACTAAAATAATAACTAATACTGTAAAATTACTTAAAGATGGATTTTATATATAATATACATATAGTCTCTTTAATGATATATGAGCGAGGAAATACTGGCGATATGATCATTATTATATAAAAGCCATTTTATATAATTTAATTCTGGCTTACGAATGCAGAAAGCGCAGATCGCAGTTAAACAAATTAATTACGGTTAGTTTTCATATTTTTCTTCCTTTTTCTGTTTCTTTTTAAGCATGCTGTCCACGTACTCTTTGCGTTTCAACACGAATTTCATTGTAACGTACGAACGCCTTTGTAACGATTAGATCATCATCATTATCATCATTATTGTTGTCATCACCCCGGCGGCTTTCGTTTGCGCCAACTGAATTATCATAAGTATATCCCGGATGCGATTATTATCATTAAGAATAACCGACCCTTGGTTCTCTCTCTCTCTCTCTCTCTCTTTCCTTTTTCTTTTTCATTTACTCCTCCTTCATCTTCCGTTCGTCTTTTCCCGAAGAGATAAGATGACCGACCACGCGCGCCCTGTCATGGCCCACGCGACATTTATTACAACCAATCGGCTCTTCAAATAATCGTTCTAAGCGACACGGACAATTCTCTCATCTGATTAAATTCCATACGTCCTGGAATGCGTCACTTTGTAAATAATCAATAATCATGCATATATAACGAGATCATGTTGTCTAATCAACTAAGAGAAAGATTCGTCCCGTAGAAAACAAGAGAACTAATTAATTGAAATTTTATTTTACAAAATTATGAATATTTGTGAAAAATAAATATTAATTTCAAATAAATTAATTTTAAATAAATCCATTGCTTCGACTCTCGTTAACTTTTGCGTTTTTTTTTTTTTAATATCTAGTTTATTTTATTTTCTGTGCATAAAACAAAACAATTACAATAATCATGTTTTAGGAGAAAAAAGTAAAACGAAAACAAGAGAATGTGGCTGAAATAATTTCGGCTTTACTATGGGTCGGTTGTTCCAACTTCTTGGTAAACTTATCTATCAGGTAAATATATGTTTGTCTTTATTTATTTAAGAAAAGAAATGAAGATACACACATGCTTACCTGGTAGGTAAGTTTATCAAGAAGTTGGGACAAGCGGCCCTATATAAAGATAATAACGCCAAGTATATACATATATCTTTTAATTATTATGTACATTGAAGTATATTCATATTCCAGTCTATACACATATTATATTTTATAAATTTGCACTTTGATATACAAAGACAATTATATATATTGTGACGTGGCAAGCCCGCTGCTGCGAAGCAATGTCTCTCCGCTGTCAAAAAGACCAGACCAAGTCTCCTCGAGGAACGCAAAAGTCTCGAAACCAGGGAATCGCGTCTTAATTTTTATTTTTATTTTATTTACGTCCCATATTTTCTGTTGTTCATATTTCACCTTGCCGAACAACGCGACACGGAGGATAAGCCGAAAGCCGAAAAATTTCACGGGGAGAGACCGAGAGAGATGGGGAGAGACCGGCAGAGACGGTGAGAGACCGGGAGAGACGGGGAGAGACCGAGAGAGACGGGGAGAGACCTGGAGAGATGGGGAGAGACCGGGAGAGATGGGTGAGACGGGGAGAGACGGGGAGAGACCGGGAGAGACGGGGAGAGACCGAAAGAGACGGGGAGAGACTTGGAGAGATGGGGAGAGACCGGGAGAGACGGGGAGAGACCGGGAGAGACGGGGAGAGACCGGGAGAGACGGGGAGAGACCGGGAAAGCCGGGCGAAGTTGAGGTGGTGAGACGGAAGCTGATCGAAGGGAAGAGGCGGAGGATAGAGCAGAGACTAGACAGCGATCGAGCCACGTTTTAGTGTTCGGAATTGTGAAGCGTCTGCCATTAGCGGGACAGTTAGTTTGATGCTTTGCGCATGTGGCCGGTCGCGGGCGAGGAGAGCCTTGCGCCCGCTTTGTCGCAAGCTAAAGGGGCAGATCCGAGACCGAGGCAAACCTCCTGGAAGAAAACGTGCGTTGTGTCGCGTCGGACTAACGCGATAAACACACGCGGAGTTGCGCGCGCCACGCGATCAGAGAGCGTCGTTAACCGGCTATCGAGCCGTCCTGAAAGCAAGTATATCACGAGATTGCCGGAGCATCCTCGCAGCGTTGCTCTGGATTATTCAAACGTTACGCGTGGAAGCGAGAGAGAGAGAGAGAGTTGGACGTAGGCGCGAGGGCCGCGAGGGAGCACGCGGCAGCTTAGCGCTGATACATCGCCAGTACAACCCTTGCGCATCCCTTTTGTGTCACGAATCTTGGAGCCGTTACTTTCCGCCAGTGCCCGTAGACCATGATTCTTGCGATTTACTTGATTTCGTCTTACTTATCTTTTCTAATTTTCTTCTACTTAAGTTTTTTTTCGTCATACTCATCTGTCATTGAAATCACTAAATAAATTGTTAACTCTTTACTTATTTAGATTTGAATGTATTATTCTGTTTACCAGTCTATCGCGTTATTATCGGAACCGCCTTGTTTCACTACCCTGCCCCTCTGCCGTTAGGTCGAGCTAGCTAATCCTCGCGAATGGATCGAAATCGATATTTTATAGAATTCACGTCGCAAATTGACCTCGTTGATGTGCGCGTCTCTGGTGCCAAACTTTTCCAGAATATCGTGAAACGGTCGAGATCTATTCGTAAGGTCACCTTTTACTCGTTTTGATCGTGGTGATTCCACTGTGGAAAGTACTCGTGACTATATATTATATATACATACATACATTGTATATATATATATATATATATATATATATATATATATATATATATATAATTATGAAACTAATATTTTATTCATGTATATTTTTATTTACACATTTCATATAGCAATTTTATTTGTAATTTCATAAGAAAAGAATTTGTCGCATTTAAACTGATACGTATTTCATAATTTTCAATCGTGATAATATATATAAGAATGAATCACATTATATAAATTACGTTGTAAAGAGTACATTATCGCGTAAAGATAAATTTTGTTACACTCTTATATATAAAATATAAAATTACTTTCTCGCTTATACGTTGTTATTACAGTCTCACAGTGTATAATCATACTATATTTTATGTATAATTATAATAATATAAATTATCATAAAGAAAAGAATAACAGGAGAAAGAATATACTCCGCAACGTGGCTAAGCAGACACGGGGAACGCTATAGACACCATATTAGTCATGGTGTAAGGATACCTTACACTATAAGGTATCCACACTGTAAGTATCCTTACACCATGATATTAGTGTGCACTACTAAAAAAGAGAGATAGAGAGAAAGCTGTATAGAATGCTATATTACTGTGGATAACCATTATATTTTCTAGCTACACCTCCCCCCCCCCATCTAAAAAAAACCTTACACTTTCTCTTGTTATTCTTTCTTTCATGTAAATTACAAATACTATTTTGTCGACATTGGAAACCATTTGTTTTAATTGCATTGTACAAGAATCTCTCTCTCTCTCTCTATATATATATATATATATAGCTAGGAAATATGCTGTTTGCTTTTAATTCATTTATTATAGTCATAATAATGACATTATCGAAAATGTACTTGCAATAAAATCTTAAAGTATATTACTAAATTATTCAATTATAACAGTAATGAAATATTAAGTTCTTGTACAATTCAATTAAAATATATTATTTTATATATATCTAAGCAAAATTACTTTTCTTGTCCAAGCTAATACGCAGTCAATAATATAAATAAAAAGAAGGAAACAATTTTTTTTTATATCACCAGCACCATTTTTCAGTTCTGCTTCAAAGAAGAATTATATGTATGGATACACATAAATATGAAATGTAAGTAATGTACAGATATTACGAACAGATACATCGTTTCTTTGCAGTAATAAAAGAAAAATAAATATATATATACACACATATTAATATATTTTATACTACATATATGTAGTATAAAATATATTAATATATCACATAAACTATATTTATGTATTATCAATATATATGCATTTTTAAATATATTTAGAATTAAAAATAATAAAAAGAATGAGAGCTATGGAAAGGAAGTCATGGAAAAATATAAAAGAGTATTTTAAATTATTGCTTTTACAAAGAATGTAACATATGTATCTGATTGTAAGAAATTTGCGAGATTGATTTTAAATAATCGCATATTTTGTGTGTGTGCTATGTAAATTACATAAAATTTAAATTGGACGGGGAGTTTTTTGGCACGTACTGGTCCATAGCTTAATGGCACTTTCACGCCACTTCTGAAAGTGGATACATTAATCGTATCATTACACTTAAATTTCTATAATTGTTCTACAATATCATGATCATTTTTGTAAGAAGACTGTTTAAAACTGTTTTTTTGAGAATGCTTAGTCCTTTGTAATTCCTTCGCGAAATACACTATGGTTTTCTTCAGACCTTCAGCCAAAGGAACCTTGGGCTCCCAATTTAAATATTTTTTTGCTCTAGTGATGTCTGGTCTTCTTCTCTGCGGATCATCTTCAACCGCCGCGAGTTCAACTATTTCACTGGTAGCACCCACTAAGTTTTTTATTATACTTGCAAATTCTAAAACAAATTAAAACATTAAATCAAACTTCAAATATTAAAATGTCAAATATCAAGAATAATAAACGGTTCTTACTTTCGATTGTATGCTCCACAGGATTTCCAATATTCACAGGTAATGTGTAATTTGATGCCATTAATGCTACCAATCCGTCTACTAAATCAGATACGTATTGAAATGATCGCGTCTGTTTTCCACTGCCATAAATCGTAATCGAATTATTTTGTAAAGCCTGTAGGATAAAATTTGAGACGACGCGACCGTCATTCATATGCATTCGCGGGCCAAAAGTGTTGAAAATTCGTGCAACTCGGACAGAGACTCCTTCTTGTCTCATGTAAGCGTAGCTTAATGTCTCAGCAACCCGTTTTCCTTCGTCATAGCATGCCCGCGGACCTATATTTCAACAATTTAAATTACACTTCTCCAAGGAAATATAACTTAAGAAAAAAAAAAAAAGAAAAACATGTATTTGCACCAGACATCTTACCGATGGGATTGACGTGACCCCAATAAGTTTCGGACTGCGGATGCTCGTTAGGATCTCCGTACACTTCCGACGTGCTCGCAATTAATACTCGTGCACCAACTCGTTTTGCAAGTCCTGAAATATCGTTGAAAAAAAGAGAAAGAGAAAGAGAGAGAGAGAGAGAGAGAGAGAGAGAGAAAAGAAAGAGAAGAAAAAAAAATTATATACAATGTTATTTCAAATATCTTCATTTTCAAATTCAGTTTTATCATTCAGTTCTTTTTCAGCTCACCAAGCATATTTATTGTGCCCAAAGTATTCGTCTTGATCGTTTTCACGGGATTTAACATGTAGTGCGGTGGACTGGCTGGACTAGCGAGATGATAGATCTCATCGACCTCCAGGTACAACGGCCTCACGATATCGTGGTGCACCAACTCGAAGTTCTCATGACCGACCCAATGCTCCACATTTCGCTTTCTACCGGTGAAGAAATTGTCGACGACTATTACTTCGTGTCCGGCGAGCATCAGACGGTCGACCAAGTGGGAACCGACGAAACCCGCGCCTCCCGTTACCAGTATTCGTTTCCGGTTCTTATAGTTCAAGAATTTCACCGTCGGGAAATCCTTTGCTACCCCGTTCTTAATCGCCGCCTCCAAATGCTGGAGCTTACCCTCCAGCTCGCGGATTCGAACCTTCGCCTCCTCGATGTCCTTGATGTCTCCATCGGATGGCTCGGTGATTTCATTCTTGTCGTCCAAGCCAACTTTATTCTCACTGAGTATGACGCGATGTCGACCACGGTTAAAAGATTGTTCCTCTTCTGTAGTTACTAGAGTTTTGTAAAAGCCTAGAACTGTTATAAACATAAAAAAATAATTATACAGATCTATTCCTTATGCATTTTCAACAATATAATATTTAGATTCGTAACGTATTAATGAGCAAAATTATAAAGTATAAAGAATAAAAATTAAAAAAAAGCTTATTATAAATTCGAGGCATTCTTTTTTTATAAACAAAATCAAGTATAAATTACATATTAACTTATTGTTTAAAAAAATGCACATATGTATATAAATATTCTATATCTATTATTTTATTATATTATTTTATAAATATAAATAAATTCTTATAAAAGTCATAGAGGTTCAATAAAATGTCCAGATTGATATAATGGTAAATGTTTTTTGCTTTTTGTAATATTTAATTTATTTATCTAATATATCGTTCACTAATAGCAGTCTATTTAAAATAAACCATATGCAATCGTAACAATGTTTTAGATTATTTTAGAATGTTAGAATAACTGATTTGAAATTTCAATATTGCATGATGTTACGAACTTTTGCAAAATGTATAAAAATAAAATTAATACTTTTGTTATTATACAGCGATCTGTTATCCATCACAAACAGAATGACTCTCTATATTATATGTACAGTTTAAGACACAAGACATTATTTATTATGCGTTACTAAAGAGAAGACTTAAAATATAAAATATTATCTCAAAATTATAAATATCAGCCATTCTGCTAAGATCTTTACTCTCCATTTCTCGTTCGGCGTGTTCAATGGCTCAGCGCGAATGGCCAAATGTTACATAATTACGTAAATTATACACCGCTTATATATTTGCGGTCCGAAAGAAAGAAAACTTTCCGATTGTCATTTTTTAAATTTAAATATTAATATAATTCTTATTTTACGAAAAACAAGATCGGAAGAGAATGTTATTTATTATTCGCGCTCAGTTATCTTTAGTCCTGTTCTTTTTAGTTGAACTTGCACTTTTTTTTCAGGTTAGAAAGGAAAGAAGAAAAAATAAACTGTGCAAGAAATTCAGCTAAAAAGAACAGATTTTTTGTTTACATTTGTATGCCGAAGTAATCGGAACAGCACTTGTTAGCATTGAAGTGAAAAAAATACGAAACGCTTCGCATTTTCTTTGGAAAAAATTTAATCGAAATTAAAAGTTCGGTTATCGTTATCGATAAAAGTTATGTAGATTAAATCTCTCAATAATACGGCATTATGCAACATCGCGACATGTAATCACAAGTGTCTAATTATTACAGTGATTCAATTGTCAAAGGACGTCTCAAACTTGTACAGAAACGAGAAAATGCCGAAAAATTACTTTCAAAAATATTCCTTTGTTTTATTTGATGGAAAATTACTCTATCAACGACTTGTAACCTTCGGAAAACATTCAATCGTATATTTTGTCGAGTTTTACTCACGCACATGAGAGATAAATGCACGACGGAAACATTAAAAAGCACTAATTTTGCAACATTATACTAGCGTGAGTCATTTTTAGTACTTTAGCACTACTTTAGTAGCAGAGCGTACTACTGCGTACTCCAAGAACCGTATAATGATCGTTACGTAAACATAAAAAAACAGACAACTTAAAAAAAAAACAGCCGAAACAGAATACAACGAACAATAAATTATAGATCTGTGAGCGAGAAAGGGGAAGGGCAAGGGCGAGAAGCCAAGGGATTTGAAAAATCGCCTGACGCTGTATTCGCGAGAATACAAAACAAAACCAAGTAAATTAGGAGATCGTACGACATCACTATCACTGAATTTATTGCATTGTCCGATCGCGGCGCATTAACCGCGAATAAATCACCGTTGCTCGGGGTGCAAAGGAGTCCGGACGGATCCGGACCGTACGAGTTTTAAAACGAGGCGCTCCTGCGACGACAGCTCTCGTTTACCTAGGTATCCATAACCTTATCCGGGATTAAAAAAACTCACTCACCCAGCAGCACACAAACCGCGAAGATCGCGACCTGCTTCATCTTGCGTTGCGTGACAACCATGCTTCAAATTCGCACATGACTCGCTCCCACACACAAAATCGCACTTACGTCACGGCCCCCGTCGCTGCACGCCGCCACGGTAGACGACGACGGGCGTCGCGTTCGCCCGCGCGACACGGGAGACGCGGGTTCGTGGAATCGAGCCAGTTTGACTAACTACCGATTTCACAGTGTACACACGGGATTAGGAAACATAACCTCCGCGACGAATGGACATCGACCGAACGTGCATTCGATCGTGCTCCGCGATGCACCTGCACCATGCACGCGCCGCGACGTGCTCGTGGTTTGGTTATTGACGCGGTATCGCGGTGCCGTCGGAGACGACAGAGGACGGAAACACGAGACACAAGTGTTGCCATCTAAACAGTAACATTCGGAAATTCAAGCGAAGATTTACCCGTCGTGTAATACATGACATTAGGATAATATAATAAAAAAATAACGTTAACTTTATAATTTATTTTATTTATTCAAATTATTACAATATCGCGAGACGATTTGCAAATTACATACTTAATTATAGTGAATAAATTATTTCGTAAATAACGTTCAGTTATAAAATTGCATTCACATTGTCATCACTCCATGCGAGTAAAAACTTAAAAAAAGATTATTTTAAAAAAATGTAGTTTTAGAGTAATACAGAGTAATACGTGAAGTTTTGCATACTTAAAGCATTTGTATAATAATAAAATTAACGTAAAATTAACCACGGCATGTGACGGCGCTGTCACGGCATGTGACGACGACACGGGTGCATGCAGAGTGCATGTACCGTCCGCTGTTAACTTAACCTCAAAAAACCTGACGCATCCAACTGGCTCGCACGCAGGCGCAGAATCAATTCTTCGATTAATATATAAAGGTACGGCAGTACAAAGGAAACATCTCGGGTGGTTTTCCTGCAGTCACGGTGGCAGTGGCATTTGAAACATGGCAGACATCATCGATTGTAACTTTCCTGTTTGGGGCCTGCTGCCTAAGAAAGAGACGGGTGTCACTCAGTTTCTCACCAAGTATCCGGAGTACGATGGCCGAGGTGTCGTCATTGCGATCCTCGACTCAGGGGTGGACCCTGGAGCCCCGGGTATGCAGGTGAGCGGTGAGGGTGAATCCACGCATTGGTTACTCGGTCGACACGCCTCCCGCAGGGCGCTGATTCCCTTCGTCCGAGGACCGCCTTTTCCCTTGAAACGCGATACCTTTGGAGTGGTGAATCATGTGTTTCGATGACAAGTACCGTTCCATCCCTTACTTACAGTCCGAGATGTATATACCCTCACGCCAACTGTCTCCATCAAAAGATAAAAGTCATGCTGTTCGTTTACTTTTGCCCGATATGACGATCTTACTTTGTCACATGTTATGAGAAAATATTGATTGAACATTAAAAAATTGTGTGTACTTTGTCAGGCTAATGACGTCTTGAAATCTATTAATCCTGATTGAGTTTTGTTAGTGATTTAATTTCATATTCATTATAGCCTCTCGTATCATACTATGATTTTTCATTGATTTTTGTCATTATACTTTATTTCATAATAAATTATGAAGTTATATTATCAGTTTTTATTCTTTATGTGTATATACATTTTCAGTGGATTTTATTAATATTTATTTATATCTTTGTAACAAAAACTCTTAGAATAATTTTAATAATAAGCTTCAAAATAAAGAATCAATATTATACAATATATATAGGTGACTTCAGATGGAAAACCAAAAATTATTGAAAGATTTGACTGTAGTGGAGCAGGAGATGTAGATACTAGCAAAGTTGTTCAAGCACCAGATGGATATATAACTGGTCTGACTGGTCGTAAATTAAAGGTATGTTTACAAACGGTTTAGTTGTTTAGAAAAGATATGTCATGTACGAAAAGTCATTCTATATTTTTTTATTTTTAATGCAGTTTTCTAATGTAGCTTTTAGAATGTTAAATTACTAGTTACTAGTATGAGTAAATAAAAATAAAATTTATTCACTAGTTTATTATTAATACATTAATAAAATTTATATTAACATTTACTTACTAATATATAATAATAATTATACCAACCATATATGCAAGATATGAAGACATCTGATATAAATAATTGTAAATAAAATAAAATATGTGTTATTTAACATAACAGAACATTATATATGAATGATAATATTTGTTGTTTAGGTTCCATCCAATTGGAATAATCCTAGTGGAGAATACCATATTGGTTTGAAGAATCTGTATTCATTATATCCCACTAAACTAAAGGAAAGAGTAGTAGCAGATCGTAAAAAGCGTCTTTGGGATGATGGACATAAAACGGCATTTGCAGAAGCTTCCAGACAACTACAGGTAAAATAATATTTAATAATTATAATATATTAATACTTTAATTTATTGTTTCTGAATTATTACAATTTTTTTCATTTTTTTTACTTATAATCTTCAAAACTTTTCAAGCCTCTCCATAAATCATGCCAGATTGGATCAGAATTGAATTAAATATGTTAATAATTTCATAAGATAGATATATTAAATATCTCAGTCTTCGATGTTTAACGATTATTAAATACATTTTCCATGCTTTGCTGCATCAAGTCATTTTTTCCTTACTTGATTCACACTTGTGACGTATCACAATTGCGGAAAATCTGTAGAAATATTTCTGTGTAGCATCATAATTAGAATTTTAGTCCATGTGATCCAAAGATAGGAGTCTCAAAGATGTGAGAATGTCAAATCATGCAATTAAATGAGGCCGCTATTTCACAACATGTCACAGTGATCCGTATCTAATGCTATATTTGTATTTGGCAGATTGATCAATTGTAAAGGCATTGATTCTATTATATAATATCTGCTTAAGTAAAGCCTATTATATATGTGTTATGTGTAGCATTTTTATTACTTTTGTATGATGTATTTTTATACAATATATAATTAAGATATTAATTTAGAGATGCAAGAAAGTATTCAGAAGATATTTAAAGTTATAAGAAATTGAAGATATAAAAGTATATTACCTAATTATTGATAAAAAAATTATTTATATTATGTTCTTAAATGTAATTTGTAGGAATTTGAGAACAAAAATCCACAATTATCAACTTTGGAAGAAAGATTGCAAAAAGAAGATTTGGAAGCTCGAGTTGAAGTATTGAATAATATTGAAAAAAAGTATTGTGATGTTGGACCTACTTTCGATTGTGTTGTTTTCCATGATGGTAACATTTGGAGGTAATCATAATTCGAGTATGTGATAAACCTGAATACACATACCTATTTATTTAAAATCTATGTTATGCTTATTATATTTATTTGTTTAATTTGATATCTTTTTTCCATTACAGAGCATGCATTGATACTTCTGAAGTAGGTAATTTGGAAAGTGGGATTTTTCTTGGCGAATATTCTGTCACGAGAGAGTTTGCTGCTCTTACTCAAGAAGACCAGTTAAATATTAGTATTAATATCCATGATGAAGGCAATACATTAGAAATTGTCAGCTTATGTTGTAAGTAATAAAAACTTTCTTGAAAATTTGTAAAATTAAATGTCAATTCTTCTATATTGGGCTTTTTTTTTAAATTAAATTATATTTCAGCGAGTCATGGAACA
>NW_023415664.1:0-5464 GCF_013373865.1 Monomorium pharaonis | reverse complement strand
GAAGAAGTCGCCTCTTTCGCCCGATCCCACCCCTCTCTCGTCTCTCGTCCATTTAAAGAAAACAGGATGGTCCCTTGTAGGAATATCCAACTGTAGCAAGAATTTTCATATATTTTTTATATTAATATTTAATATAAAACAGTGAGATATCTAATAATCGCGAAACATTAAGTATTAATTAACATTTCAGCATTCTCGTACAACGCATGTATCGAAACCAGGCCGCCATTTCTACACAAATATATATATAGACTAATTGAGAGAAGGATTTTATCTCTTCACTCACTTATTACGCTGTGCTGCCTTTCCGCTCGAAACGTCTCGCGAATTGGTATTAGGCTCGTTCGATGGACCCCTCGAGAAATCCGCGCTATCGATATACCTGCGAATGCATCTGCCGTGTAAAAACTCCTTTATTCTCGCATGCACTTATAACGAGGCAATACGTGTGTATGTATGCGTGTGATGTGTCTGTGTGTGTATGTGTGTGTGTGTGAGATGCGTATATGTGTTTTTTTTATATATACGCTGATGTGAATGTGTTTTTCTTTTTTTCATATCTCTCTCTTCTCTCTAACGCTCTCTCTTTCACTCACACATACATTCTCTCTTCCCCTTTCTTTCTCTCTCACCGTCTTGTCGATAAAAATCTCAGCAGTTTATGACACATCGTTCGCCATTTTGTTTTATTCTTCTTACACATAGCAATAATAAAGACAGTAAATAGCTAAAAGGACCGTATCGATTCTTGGGGGGAATGGGGGAGGCGGCCAGGATTGCGGCCAATCCATGCCGTATCACCCGCTGCCGCATGCTCGCCCGCATTGTCATCGTTATCATCATTTATTGTTATCGCCGCCCGCTATCGTTATCGCCATCATCATACCTCCGCTCTCGCTACCGTGTTACATCCTCTTTCTCCCTCTCACACATACGCACACGCATGTGTACATCTTCTGTTTGCACCTTTCTCCATCCAACTTTTTTTCGTCTACATTTTCCTACATTTTTCTCTTTGTCTTCTCGTTATCTCGCTGTCATTTTCAAAATTCGTTCTATCGATTGTCTATCTTTCTCTCACGTTCACTCACACGCTCTATTCGCTCTCTTTCTTTCTCCCTCTACTTGCGCGCACACGTTCACCCTTTCGCGTACCCTACGAAAAAGATGGTAAATCTAACACACAGTAGTTTATTATTATTTGTTATCATTTTACTTCTTTCTTTTATATTTAATTCATACGTGTGTCCGTATGCGTTTATGCGAAAGGCCATGAAAATGGTTTACAAAACTTTGGCATTGTTCTCTCTCTCTCTCTCTCTCTCACTCTCTCTCTCTCTCTCTCTCTCTCTCTCTCTCTCTCTCTCTCTCGTCTCTCTCCTCTCTCACACCATTTTTCACACTTTCTCTCTTTCACTCCTTCTTCATCTCTTCCTCTTACTGATATTTGTCGATCGATCATGGATGGCTTCTTTCTTCGTGCACGCGTAAAGCTAGTGCGTGAACGAAACATGTGTATACTTCGAGTGTGTTAAACACATGATACGAGATGAGATCGATCGCTTCCGCATACATCAAATTATTATTATACAGTATATCCTTCAAACGAAGCAATCTCCGAAGATCTCCGATTCAAGTCTGAGGACCAGCTCCTCACGGAAGCGACCGGTGCTCCTCCTTATCCGGAAAAAGAAAGCCAAATGCGTTAACGCAAGAAGTGGAGGATGATGCAACGTTGCACGACGAATCGCAACGCACGTCACGATCCATTGCGATTCGCATCTTTTTGATGGTAAAGGCACGATCAGATTCCAAACTCCGTTTCGCGAATCTCACGACCATTATTGGATCTGCGTAGTCAGCGAGGTCGTCGCGCGAAGAATCGTCATGCGTGTAAAGCTTTGTTCCATGCCAACATAGAGCAACATTTATGTTTCTTTTGCCCGTTTCCGTAAGAGTACCAGTATGTTCTTCATTATTGCCAGGAATAGAAATACAAGTTCTCTGTTTCCATGTGTTTCTATAATATTTCGAGACTATTAAACGTTTCCTCTTAAAACGTTTTTCAGAGTAAAATTTTTTAAGGGTTTTTTAATGTTCCTTCAGTAGCTGAAACAGGTAAATTGTGCTTCTTGGCGACAATGAGGAACATCGACAAACAAATGTTGCTCTATGTGCTTCGATAGTAGTTTCAGGTGACACAAGTCGCTTGTCCTCTTTTGTGGATGTAACTTTATAATCCGTCGTGCTTTTTTGCGCTCTCGCGCATTCTTGCTCTTTCGGTCAAAGACCGGTACGTGCGTACGCAAGCGCGTCACTCGCGAGCCCTGCAACGTCCATCGGATCCACGACATCGATGACGTCCCGTGACGTGTGTCGCCAGTTAGACACACGATAGTGGTGGTGGTGGTGGTGAAGGTGATGGTGGTGGTGGTGGTGGTGACGGTGGTGGTAGCGGTGGCGGCAACGGTCGATCGTCGATGCCGCTATCGATCCTCGTCGTCCCTTTTCGCGACGACGACGCGTCGGCGTCTCGGATACGATCTCGCATCTTACACGCGCATCACAGCCGTCGAGACAACTCGCGTTGTCCGCGCGATTGTTCGGGGAACGAGGACAGGTGGCGGGAGGGGAAAGCAGATAGAGAGCAGATGTGGTAATGTAACATCGGTATCCGTGTTATCGGTATCGATGTTATCAATAAGACGCCAAAGTTTCCCCAACGATCTTTGACGCTCGCGCCGCGCGTTACCAGGGTACAACGCAACGACAGCGGAACACGAGAGAGGACACGCGTACCTACGAGACTCACACGTAGATGCTTAAGTACGTATACGTGTATGACCGAAAAGTAAAAAGGAGGAAGAGGAGGAGAAGGAGCGAGGGTTCCGCGTAAGCGTGTTACACGAACGGCAATAATGGAAACGAGAGAAAAAGGGATGGTGGCAGGGAGGGAAGGGAAAGGATGCGTCGTTGTTTACGTATAGTGAGTGCGTTTACTCGGCATGATCTCGCGCGTGCCTTCCTACCCGTTCTCCATGTCGCGTCAAAGAAACGAAGATCAAGGAGGAGAAAATGATGACTGGAGCAGTAATGATAGTCGCTGTTCTCGGCTATGTATTGTTGCTGTTGTTATTGTTGTTACATCGTTGCTGCTGCTGCTGCTACTGTTGCTGCATCTTCCATCGTAGATTGCGCGGCAGGGCGTGCGGCAGTTCCGGGGCAACTCGTGCGGCATGGCGCATGTTCCATTCGCTGTTCATTAAAATAATCGATCGTATCGTTTATTATTAATATTAGATATTTGTGTTGGGTCCCAGAGGTTACTGTAACAGAAAGCAAGGTTGAGGTGCAGGTTAGTCGGCTGCCGAGACGTCCATTAAGGGAACCCTAAAGTGACAGAATTATTGACATTGTAAGGTACAAAATTTTCTAAATTGATTTTACAGAATTGAAAACTTTTTTACATGTGTAAAGTAAATCACGGGATACTCAATTTAAACTTAAGAATGAAAAAGAAATATTTTCTTTAAGTAAAACAGTTTTTAATTAAAAAATTACCAACGTATAATAATTTTTTAGTATTTTTTCTTTTTTTTAAGCTCGAGTTGAATACTGTGATTTAGTCTTGTATGTACTTTACACATATAAAAGTTTTCAACTTTATAAAGATAATTAAATCAAAAAATTTTATACTTTGTAATGTCGATAATTCCATCATTTTAGGATCCCTCTCGTTTCCGCATCCGTTTTTAGCATACAATAGTAAAGTTATAAGACATGGAAAAGAAAAAAATTTTGCGCTAATTTAATTTAATTCGCAGAAAAAAACCATAATTTTTTTTTAATGGAAGAGAACTTGTGTAGCTATGTAGCTACAATTCAATTTAAAACCACCTAAAGGCATTTGTGATTCTGCAAATGTCAAAGATTTCCTTTCATAATTTTACAATTATTATTTATGATCTTAACATTTTTTCCAATTCTATCACAACGTTCATAATTATATGATACTTAAAATTAGAAACTATACTAAAATTTTATATTCTATATAGATAATTTTCTATATAGATAATACAATTATATATTATAACAAAATGCCAATAAAAATAATAAAAATCCACAAAATATAAAAATGTCAATAAAAACTAATTTAAACCATGAAATCGCACAATAACAAACGCAATAAAATGCGAGAACACTTTATTATTTCTGAGTTTATTTTATTTGTGAAAATAACCTCTTTTGTACTAATATTTAACTTCGAAATGACCATGATAAATTTTCTGCTTCAATCCTCTGGTATAGAATTTAAACAAACAAAAAAGTAAAAAAATAAGATCAAAATTTTTAAATCCTTCATAAAGTTGTTTCTATTTGTATATTTTATTTATATTTTAGAAATATTAAATAATTTTTATTTTTTAATTGATTCACATTTAATTTTTAATAATGAATTTTTTAAATATGTCGCATGTTGTAGCATAGTTGAGATATTACTTTGTTAACAATTTAAATATAATATTTATCAAAATTGTAATGTGATAAAATGGTTTAAAAGCCAGTATCATACTCAATGTGAAGTATAATTCCTCTTTCTTGAATTAAAGAAAGTATTTTTTGTTAAATCATTCGTATTAAAAAATGCATAGAAGTAAACATTAAGGAGTAATAAAATTGATCAAACGTGATAATCACAGATGTAAATCTAACTATACGAAAATAATAAGTTTCGAAACTTCTGGTTTCTTCCACTTTTGTAATATGCAATTAAAAATTATATCCACGTAGAAAAAAGATTCGCTGTTACAGCAAAATCACAATTGTTACTACACATTTCTCAATGTAAAAATTGTGCTATCATCATCAATTATTTGATGGTTGCGCAACGAAAAATACAAATTATGTTGAAAAAAGCAAACTTTTATCAAATATTTATAGAAACATGGATTTGCTTCTGAAGCAAATATAATGCTGCTGTCAAAGCAAAACAATATGCTATTGTAACAAAAGCTTACAGAGAGAGCATACAATTATTTTCAACAAATAAAACTTGTATTCTCAATGTTTTTACTCTTTGCACAGAAAGTAACACATTTGCAAACTATGTTCTCCACAATCAGATCATTTTCTCCGTACATGAATTATTATTTTAAAAAATTCACATATTATTATTTTTTGGATTGACAGCGAAAAATGTTATTTTTACTTTGTACAAGTATAAATAACTTTTTGTACAAGTAATCTTTTTCAACAGTTGCCAAAAACAGATATGCGAAGTGCGCGGACTGGAACGTGAGACATCGAAAAATTATCCATGAAAATGTGCAAAGAGGCGACGTCTTGTCTCGATTGTTCATAGAAAAAATGTTTATCATCACCGCCACCTAGAGACCGATGCGAGTGCGTAAGTGACGTGATTAGTCATCGACGCAAGCTGATATCAAGTTAAAACGCTCGCCGA